>NC_141073.1:33756685-33979185 GCF_041138505.1 Cibotium barometz | reverse complement strand
ATTATTTTTTGCCTAATCCTCTCCAAAGAAATTGGTGGCCACTTTTGCTTCAAACAAGAGTAGAACCCTCAATCCCTCAAGCCAAAGGAAAGCTTACAACTCCATGTAAGCTAAATTTTTTTACTTTTTTAATCTTAAATCTATGATTTTTTTTATTTTCTTGTTTTACAGTTGCTTGAATTATATTTAAATGCTATGCCTTTGAGGAAAAGGCCACCCCCTTCTCTTCTTTACAATTCAGCCTTTCTTAATCTTAGAAAGATTAGTTAGAAAGATTAGTTAAATGATTAATTAAACTTTTTTTTATTGTTTACTCTCTTGAATTTTAAAAATTGAGTAGATTAGAGTCCTATACATCTAGATTGGGTTAACTTAAGTTGAAATTAGAATGATAAAAATGAGAAATGGTCATGGTAAAATTTTCTAGAAATTTATGGAAAAGAAACTTTATTTTTATGTTTTTTCGAAAGAGTAATTTCCACTGTTTCTGCATTCTAAAAGAAATATTCTAATTACTCCATGTACATATTCACCTATGAATATGCATGGATATCATTGATATTAACTATTAAAATTAGTTTTTATGCATAGAAAGATGCATAAAGGATTTTTTTTTATTTCAAAAGTGTTATTCTCATTAAAATTGCTTTTTATACATAGAAAGATGCATAAAGGATTTATTTTTATTTCAAAAGTGTTATTCTCATTAAAATTGATTTTATGCATAAAAAGATGCATAAAGGATTTATTTTTATTTCAAAAGTGTTATTCTCATTAAAATTGATTTTATGTATAGAAAGATGCATAAAGGATTTATTTTTATTTCAAAAGTGTTATTATCATTAAAATTGATTTTATGTATAGAAAGATGCATAAAAGATTTATTTTTATTTCAAAAGTGTTATTCTCATTAAAATTGATTTTATGCATAGAAAGATGCATAAAAGATTTATTTTTTTAAAAAAGTGTTATTCTCATTAAAATTAATTTTTATGCATAGAAAGATGCATAAAGGATTTATTTTTATTTCAAAAGTGTTATTCTCATTAAAGCTGATTTTTATACATAAATAGATGCATAAAAGGATTTTTATAAAAGTGTTATTCTTACTGAAGATGATTTGTAAGCATAAATAGATGCGTAAAGAATCTTTATACCAAAATTAGAATTCTCTTAAATTCTATGTTTAAATTCTGTGAATAGATGTAATGTGATGAGATGAGAATCAGATAGGTGTAAATGTGATGGCTATGAATGAATGTGATGTGATGGATGTAAATGGATGTGATGGATGTAAATGGATGTGATGGATGTGAGTGAAGTGAATCGGGATGTGAATGAATGAGATGTGATGTCATGAAAATCGGGATGTGAGTGAATGAGATGTGATGTAAATTGGGATAGATGTGATATGTGATGTGAATGAATAGATATGATGAGATGTGATGTGAATCAGATAAATGTGAATGAATGGATGGATGGATGTGATGTGAATAGAGGTGATGAGATGTGAGGTGAATAGATGTGATGAGATGTGATGTGAATCACATAGATGTGAATGAATGGATGAGATGTGATGTCATGTGAATCAGGATGTAATTGAATGATATGGGATATGAGTGGATGATATGTGATGAAAATGGATGTGAATGTATAAGTGAAGAATGGATGTGAATGTATATGTAAAGAATGGATGTGAATGTATATGTGAAGAATGGATGCCAATGTTTATGCGAAAGAATGGATGTGGTTATGTATGTGAAGAATGGATGTGGTTATGTATGTGAAGAATGGATGTGGTTATGTGAAAGAATGGATTTGGATGTATATGGAAGAATGGATGTGAATGAGTATGTAAAAGAATGGATGTGGATATGTATGTGAAAGAATGGATGTGGATGTGTATGTGAAAGAATGTGATGTGATGTAAAGAGATGTGATGTGATAGGAATATATGTAGATGTGAAGTGATAGATATGAATGTATGGATAGATGTGGACAGTCGTACATGTGAACGATTGGATGGATGTAGATGAATGGATGAGATGTGTATGAATGAGATATGATGTGGATAAATGTGATGTGATGTTATGTATGTGATGGAATGATGATGAGAATGAATGTGATGGATATGAGTGAATGTGATGCGAATCGGGATGTGAATAAATGAGATGTGATGTCATGTGAATCGGGATGTGAATGAATGATATGAGATGTGAATGGATGAGTTGTGAAGTGAAATGGATGTGATGTGAATCGAGATAGATGTGAATGAATGAGATGTGAGGTGAAATGGATGTGATGTGATGTGATGTGGATCGGGGTAGATGTGAATGAATGAGATGTGAGGTGAAATGGATGTGATGTGATGTGGGTAGATATGAATAGATGAGATGTGAAAAAATGTGATGTGATGAGATGTGAAGATTGGGTAGATGATGCGAGTGGATGATATCTGATAAGGATAAATGAGGAAAGATGTGATGAGATGAAAATGATGTGATTGGATGAGAATGGAAATACATATGAAATCGATGAGATTTAAATAATGTGGATTGATGTGGAACAATGTGGAAAGACGAGAGTTCGTTATAGAAACTGTATTTATGACTTGTTTTTAAATGACTATTTTATGTCAAGAATGTAGGGGAAGCATTTTGATCGTCTTGTGAATGAGGTCGTGGAGACCTAATTTGATAAAGTTGTAACCACTGACGAAGAGTCAATGGAGGACGTCTCTCGTAGCAAGGTCGGCCCAGGTCTTGACCAACCTTGGTTTGATTTAAATGGTGAGCTTCCGGTACGGTGGATGAGGGACCAAGGAAGCGGCCTATGAGTGAAGCGCTAAGTGACCTGCGAAGGATCCTAGAGAGTACTGACCATACGGTGCTCGGGCTCTGGGTCGCCGAAGAAGATACCCATACGTGCGTCAGGGAAGATATTGGAACAAGGAGTAAGAGTTGTTTTCTGAATTCGGGCATGGATCTGGTTGATTGACCTTGCTGGTCCTCAACGGATGAGTCCATGGTTCTTTTATATGGATCTGTTCGTTGATCTTGCTGATCTTCAACGGAGATTCCATTTTGATTTTTATAAGTGAAAATATTACCGATTACTATGAGTTAGGAACTATCAAAAAGGTCCCTGAGTGGACAGTTGGTGAGCGTTTTGGTTGCAATGATACCATAGGTACACCGATGAAGGAAAAATTAAAAACTAGGATTCAACCGGATATTTTGGAGGTTTATGATCAGTGATACTATAGTTTCATTAAAAGATTATTTTAAAGACAGCTGAATCTATGAAAAAGGTAATTTTATATTGGGTGTGTAAGTGGTGTGACTAGTTCTAAGTTTGCATGAATATCCGGCTAGGGAGCTTGGGAACTCTTTTCCTCCCTGGTACCTGAGACAAAACCTAACCAAATTCTTAATCGGATCCCATCACTACAGTGGTTGGGCGGTTGGCTAACCCACGGGACTGGATGGGGTTGGGCTGGACTGATGGATCCCTAAAATGAGACTCAATTCTATTATGGTACGATAGGTGAAGTAAATCCCGGATAAAAATTGTTCTATGGAAAAGAATCAACGGCTGTGCCTCTCAATGAGAAAAAAAGCGTTGGTCTCTATGATCCAAGTGTAATCTTTTCCTTGATTTGACTATGGGACTTACGGGTTTGGTTAGATCAGTTCAGTTAGTTAAGGCTTTTGACTACGTTAGAGTAAAATTATCCTGGAGGAATCACCTGTGTTTTTTGGGTGAGGGAAGTTTTTCCAGGTTCGATTTTGGAAGAACCGATGGATTACTTGTCCGGACATCCGAGGCCCCGAGTGAGGGACTTTGCACCCCTGAATTCGTTGCACGGTGGGGACAGGGATCTCTCAGTTGGTATCAAAGCAAATTGGCTAATGTGTATTGGGTCTTTAGATGGAAGTACCGCAAATTGCATGGAATCCCCGACTTGCTTGAGGCCTAGACATGATGGTATTTACCTTATAATTCCAAGGACCGTGACTACCGTATATACCGAGGGTATAACTGTAGCTCTTTACTGGCAGTATATAGGAGTAAATCTAAGACTTGAAATTATAAGCATAAATGCTATCCAGATGATGAATTCGAATGTGGTTGATATGATTTTAAAATTCTGGTTGAGAACTGATGAGTTGACTTGGATTCTGATTGAAAAATGATGATTCCTAAGTTTTGGTTGCAAAGCGATAAGCTGAGCAAAACCACAATGAGGATGAATGGGACGAGTTCCTGTGTGATGATGTTCATAACTGGAATGACGATAATGATGTTCACTATGGGTTTAGTGGATTGTGCTGATAGATTGCAACTGTTAACACTTGACCCAATGTATCAAGTTAAGGGATGTTAAATTAAAAATTTGTATAATTGAAAATTGCCATAGAGGACTGTTTAGATGGAAATTTCGGTCTAATGGACCATTATTGTGTTAAAGATATGAATGATATGATATGAAAGAATTGGTATCTGATGATGAGTTCTATATAAGGGATCTTTATCCTAGGATTCTGTTGGGTTCATCAGACTATAAGGAACCCCAGAATCAATTGGATCTTAAGGGAAAGAGTTGTCCTCTAGTTTGCGAGATGAGGACATCTTATGTTTTTTAAGTGGGGTAGGATGTAAGATTTCTCCCTTCAGCTTTTGAGGTGTGCAGGTGTAAGTACCTCCCCTTCTGATCTTATAATTATTCCCCTCTAAAAAATAAAAGAAAGATCTTGTTTTACCCTGGTTTGGCCCGGATAGAGAAAATGTCTAGAGGGAGATAATTCAAAATTGAGATATTTTTGGATATGAAAATCCTTCTAGTGTCTAAAATGGTTTCCCCTGAAACAGAAATTCAAAAAGAACTTTCCAATGTGCAATTGGAATTAATTGAAAATAGGTAAAAAGGAACTCGCCTAAGGGTCCAGATTTTCAAAAAAAATTAGATTATGGTCCAATTAAGGTTTCAATGGACCAATAAGATTAATCTAAATGTAGGGAGGAGATAAATTGAAGAATAAAAGATTAACCCCCAAAAATGAGTAAATGCTCACATAAGATGAAGAGTTGACTAAGGACAAGGTTTATTAGTTAAAAAAGAAGAGATATTTAGAGGAAATGATGCATTTTTGACACCTCAGTGTGGAGATCTCCCCTCATGAAGGAGGCGCCTATTTCACATGTGTGGAGGAGTTTTAAACTAAAAAAAAAGAGATATTCTCATCTCTCCTCTCTCCTGTTTCAACTAGATCCAAAAAGTAAGCTAAACTGACCCAAAAATGGTCAAAAATCGATCAAACTGATCTGGAAAATTCTAGAATCAGTTTGCTTGGTTAGAGACTCACTTTTTCCTATAAATAGAAGCCTCCTTCTTTGTAAAAGCTTAATGGTGTTTATGCACTGTTACTCTGCTCCTGTCGTCCTGAGCCATTTACATTGAATTTTTTTAATAATTCAATTGTTTTTGGTCTAATCCTCTCCAAAGAAATTGGTGGCCACTCTTACTTCAAACAACAGTAGAACCCTCAATCCCTCAAGCCAAAGGAAAGCATAAAACTCCATGTAAGCTAACTTTTCTTACTTTTCTAATTTTTAATTTATGGTTTTCTTGATTTTCTTGTTTTATAGTTGCTTGAATTAAATTCAAATGCTATGCCTTTGAGGAAAAGGCCACCCTCTTCTCTTCTTTACAATTCAGCCTTTCTTAATCTTAGAAAGATTAGTTAAATGATTAATTAATCTTTTCTTATTGTTTACTCTCTTGAATTCCAAAAATTGAGTAGATTAGAGTCCTATACATCTAGATTGGGTTAATTTAAGTTGAAATTAGAATGATAAAAATGAGAAATGGTCAGTATACAAAGGAGGTTATGGCAAAATTTTTCAGAATTTTGTGGAAAAGAAACTTTGTTTTTATGTTTTTCCAAAAGAGTAATTCCCACTGTTTCTGCATTCTAAAAGAAATATTCTAATTACTCCATGTACATATTCACCTATGAATATGCATGGATATCACTGATATTAATTATTAAAATTGATTTTTATGCATAGAAAGATGCATAAAGGATTTATTTTTATTTCAAAAGTGTTATTCTCATTAAAATTGATTTTTATGCATAGAAAGATGCATAAAGGATTTATTTTTATTTCAAAGGGGTTATTCTCATTAAAATTGATTTTATGCATAGAAAGATGCATAAAAGATTTATTTTTATTTCAAAGGTGTTATTCTCATTAAAATTGATTTTATGCATAGAAAGATGCATAAAGAATTTATTTTTATTTCAAAAGTGTTATTCTCATTAAAATTGATTTTATGCATAGAAAGATGCATAAAGGATTTATTTTATTTTAAAAGTGTTATTCTCATTAAAATTGATTTTATACATAGAAAGATGCATAAAGGATTTATTTTTATTTCAAAAAGTGTTATTCTCATTAAAATTGATTTTTATGCATAGAAAGATACATAAGGGAATTTTTTTTAATTTTAAAAGTGTTCTTCTCTTTAAAGTTGATTTTTTATGCATAAAAGGATTTTTATAAAAGTGTTATTCTCACTAAAGTTGATTTTTATGCATAAAGAATCTTTATATCAAAATTAGAATTATCTTAAATTCTATGTTTAAACTCTGTGAATAGATGTAATGTGATGTGATGAGAAAATTAGATAGGTGTGAATGTGATGAATATGAATGAATGTGATGTGATGGATGTAAATGGATGTGATGTAAATGAATGTGATGTGATGGATGTAAATGGATGTGATGTAAATGAATGTGATGGATGTGAATAGATGTGATGTGAAGTGAATCAAGATGTGAATGAATGAGATGTGATGTCATGTGAATCGGGATGTGAATGAATGAGATGTGATGTCATGTGAATCGGAATGTGAGTGAATGAGATGTGATGTAAATTGGGATAGATGTGATATGTGATGTGAATGAATAGATATGATGAGATGTGATGTGAATCAGATAAATGTGAATGAATGGATGGATGATGTGATGTGAATAGAGGTGAGATGTGATGTGAATCACATACATGTGAATGAATGGATGAAATGTGATGTCATATGAATCAGGATGTAAATGAATGATATGGGATATGAGTGGATGATATATGATGAAAATGGATGTGAATGTATATGTGAAGAATGGATGCGAATGTATATGTGAAGAATGGATGCGAATGTGTATGTGAAAGAATGGATGTGGTTATGTATGTGAAGAATGGATGTGGATGTATGTGAAAGAATGGATGTGAATGAGTATGTGAAAGAATGGATGTGGATATGTATGTGAAAGAATGGATGTGGATGTGTATGTGAAAGAATGTGATGTGATGTAAAGAGATGTGATGTGATAGGAATATATGTGGATGTGAAGTGATAGATATGAATGTATGGATAGATGTGGGTAGTCGTACATGTGAACAATTGGATGGATGTGGATGAATGAGATGAGATGTGTATGAATGAGATATGATGTGGATAGATGTGATGTGATGTTATGTATGTGATGGGATGATGATGAGAATGAATGTGATGAATATGAGTGAATGTGATGCGAATGTATGTGATGGGATGGTGATGAGAATGAATGTGATGGATATGAGATGAGATGTGAAGTGAAATGGATGTGATGTGAATTGGGATAGATGTGAATGAATGAGATGTGAGGTGAAATGGATGTGATGTGATGTGATGTGGATCGGGCTAGATATGAATGGATGAGATGTGAAAGAATGCGAGTGGATGAGATCTGATGAGGATAAATGAGAAAAGATGTGATGAGATGAAAATGATGTGGTTGAATGAGAATGAGAATGAGATGAAAATGATGTGGTTGAATGAGAATGGAAATACATATGAAAAAGATGACATTTAAATAATGTGGATTGATGTGGAACAATGTGGAAAGACGAGAGTTCGTTATAAGTGGTAAGGTTGTGAGACCTTTCCATGCTTGTGCACCATCTACGGTCTTTTGCTTATTGGTGGCCTCCCTCGCCGTGATACGCCTAGCAACAAATTCAATGCTAACATTTGATAAGGCCATCACAAGCAATATGTAGGAGGGTTGTGGGTGGTGTAATCTACTAAAAATGCTTAGCTAAATGGTAATTGACAAAGTTCTATGAAGCTTGTCTCTATATTTACAGGAGTGGGAGATATTCTTAAAGAGATATTCCTTGTAATTTTGCAACAAAAAAACAAACATATTTCTTCTTTTCTACTGACAATAATAAAGGCATCTTTTCTCATTTTTTAGTGCATAATAATAAAGGTATCTTTCCATATTTTTTGGGTAAGAGCGAGTATGTATCTTTTCTTTTTGTATGAGCAATTTTAGAAAATCTTTCTTGCCTGCTTAAAGGCTTCATGTGATTTGTGACCTACCGTCCTCTCTCTCCCTCATTCTTCCCCTCTCATTTCCCTATGATTTCGTTTTGCAATACAATATCTACTTGAAAATGCAATGGGATAACAATACCTACTTGAAAATGTAATGGACTAACAATACCTACTTGAAAATGTAATGGACTAACAATACCTACTTGAAAATGCGATGGACTAATAATATTCGTCTCAAAACTCAACTTTAATCTGATAATGTAATATGAGAAGCTTAACAAACTTTATTCAGAAGCGGGATTGCAAAGTTCATATACACATTCCCTTCATCAAGAGAGAGAGAGAGAGGGAGGGAGGGATAGAGAGAGGGACATTGCACCATCGAACTCTCTACAATGAGGTTACAAAAGTCCCAAAAAACTATAGGACATGAAATGAGAAAATTTGGCATGTGAAATTCCATGCATTCAATGGTCTAAATTAGGGTAGGTTCTCCTACGAGACAAGGCGTTGTAGAGCTCTAAGTCTGAAAGGATAGGTTGGTGGTGGATGAATATATTCTTGTTTTGGCTCAAGCCAAGAACACACAAATATATGAAGTACAAGTGCTTTGCATGTAAGATAAGGCTTTTGCTTGGATTCTCTATCTGTAAAATCTAGACACGTACAACACGGTTCATCTTTCACATGCACATCGTATTTTCCAATGTGTGCATCATCCTCGTGTGATTCAATCTTGAAAACTTTATGCTTGTGCTCCAGCCTCTACAATTCTTCTACCACCCTAGATTTTGTTTTCAAAGTGGCCTTTATTTGTTTGCCGCTTCCTCTAATATTGACGTGTAGTACCTGACTCTTATATGCCATTTTGCATGGTTGAGCCACCTTCCTCTGTGTCCATAGTGGACCCATATGGTGGTTCTTTATTACTTGCTGTTGTAAAGGACCTTGTAGCCCCACCGCTACTAGGTGGGGAGGGAATGACACCTTTTGCATTCTTCCTCTCCACCTATTATTCACCTTCCCATAATGAATAAACCTCCTTATCTGTGAGGTTAGTTCTCATATAATTGGCTATATCTTGGGTGGCTAATTGGGATTTGGATCTATGTTGGCATCCACAATATAGCAATGAAGACGTGATTAAGGCAAACCACATCCATTGTCTGATGAGACCATTAGAACACTTTTGATACCCTTGGAATGATGGTGCAAGCACACCCTTTGTAGATCCGGCTATGTGTTTCCCACACCTCTTACCACCATGAGGAGTTCTACTGCATGTGACCTTGCTGCCAATGCATGTCCTTCAGATTGACCACATTGCTTCATTCACCTTGCACTCAATCACAATAAACTATGTGGCTTCTACTATTCTTTGAGGAGTAGTGGTTGTATCATACTCCTTAAAATTGATTTTCCATGGCCTCTCCGCATATTTGCGGTCTCGTACATGCATATTATACTCCAAACGATGCGTTGCCTCATCATCAATAGCAATGACCACAATGGTGTGGGTAGTCTCTTGAGATGTGTTGTTTCTTTGTCACCAGTTAGGGGGGTAGTTGCCATATACATGAGTGTTCCTTCAGTTGCTTGATTGACTATTCGGACCACTTAGGTTGGGCTTGTAGACATCCATTCTGTTAGTTTCTCTAAGCTTGGTCCTCTCCCTATGTGCTTTGCAAAATTACATTTACCACATCATAGTACATGCATCATAAAGAGAAATCTTGCATCTATATCCTTCCCCCTACAAGCCAACTCCAATGCTTGCTCTCTGTTGGGTTTGTTCTTGGGGTATTTGGACCATCATTACTTCTCTCTATTGTTGTCATGACTGAATCCTAATGTGCTATGTGCGCACCTCTCCCACCAGCTCAACCAAGAGTCCATTACTGAAACATTCCTATCCCCCATGACATGGCCATTGCACTATCATTAGCGTATTAATTGAGCCTCTATTGATGCAGCTTTGCTAGTAGGAGCCATGTGTCACTTCTCACACATTGCTTTGTTCTCACCTTGAGATGTGGCGCACACATACTTTGTTATGTGGGCAACCATGCTCTGCTCCCAAAATGAAATAGGCAGGACCTCTCCCTATCTATCAGGACATTATTTTTTTCACCATTGAACACGTCAAACTGTATTCCAGTTAGCCTGTGCCTCGTCTGCCATGAAACCAAGGAAATCCTCTCTTTCACAACCATGGTTTTTCATCACCTCATTGATTCACTCCAAAACAGACATTGGGCCTCCATATCCTCCTCTTGTCCTAAGAACCTGTTTCCATGAAAAAAATCTTAAGTGCACTCTTGTTTTAGCTTCAAAAGTGCATCCAAGCCAAAGCTCTCCTTAGAGGGCCCGTGTCGGGCTGCAGTTACTGACCTCTGGAACCTAATAATAAAATCATTCAGGTTTCATAATTTACTTATCTAGATATTTATAACTCATTTACAAAAAGCATAACTATCCAACCAAATTAATTTACAAGTTTTCTTCCACCAACGGTATCATCTCTTTCTGCAATGTTGATGGACTCTTCTAATGAAATGCAAGGAACCACCTTCTTACAATAGTATTTCCATTACAATTTATTTTGCCACACACATTTGTACCTTTCTTGCCGTGGCACTGCAATCTACTCCTAACACCTTGGACACCAGTTGCTTTGTCCTATCAGTTAATCCCTTGGATGTGCTTGCCTGTACATTATGTTCATAGATACTGATGTGTATCATTAATCCGCTCATTATCTCGTTGGAAGGAATCACATGATAGATGTGGCAATGCACATTGCAAGAATTGAGCAGTAATGGCAAAGGAGCTTTTCAGATGCAGTGGTGCACTCCTCTCCATTGGTTGGTGCCTTTAGTACGCTCCCACTAAAATGTGATGTGTTTGAGAACCTATAATTCTTTAGTCATGGGCAAAGCTCATTCAAAAACTTCAAACTACCTAGGTAATGGTTTCTCTGACACACTCCAAGGAAAGCAATGTTGGAGGTTTGCGGCTTTGACCACCCCAGAGGGGATTATACTTATGCTCCATGGAGTCCATTCTTGTACATGATTCCATGGTTGGTGGGAACTCAAATGCAATATTACCATTATATTGCGTAGGAGTCTCTAGGACCTTGATAACCTCTTTGACATTTAATAAAATCTTTGTTAATGTGTTTCCATTCTTCATGCTCCAAAGGTATTCTAAGATGCTCTTACCCTCTCTTCGTGCAACTATGGATGAGGCTGATGCACTGGTTTTGTTGTTATCTTGTAGGGTGCTGCATAAATCTATCACATTTGATTGAGTTGAAAGTCCTCTGGGCGGGTTATCTAATATGGCTATTGGTTGTGGGCTTGAGATTAACAAAGCATCAACTATTGTGGAGTAATTGGCTGAAAGAGAGTCTTAAAGTATATAGAACTCCTCCCCCTGATGATTACAGGTAGGTTCTAAAGGGACACGTAACTCTCGGGACCCAATATTTACTATTGCTTGTTGCAATCTAGAGAATGACATGGGGGGTACTTGTTTTTGTAAGAACTTCACACTCACAAGAACTCAACCATTAGGGAAACATAGATTCTTCTTAGAAGATGGAAAGGAGATTGTGAGGCTCATTGTAAAGAGGAGTAAAAAAAAGTACACAAAAACAAAAAAGAATATCATAATAGGTACAAAGTACACACTAAATGAATGGTGATTATCACCTTTAAATAATGTGGCCGTTTTTTAATTGATCGTTTTAATATAATTGATTTTTTCTCTCAAAATATTAATTTTAAAAGAATTAAAATTTATTGATATATATATATATATATTATACACAAATATATATTTGCACACACACACACACTAACACACACACACACATGCTGAGAGAGAACTTTCTCAGGCCTTTACATTTATGTAATGCTTTCAACATAGTTTAATATATAATTAATCTTCTTCAACACAAGATGTGCACTTTTCTCTTGAGCGAGCTTTACATAATGTAGTTTAACTATGCTGTCTCTTTATCACTAGCTAAACTTGAGTTTGAGAGAATTTTTGCATGAATTTGCTAATATGTACCAAGTATGGAGACCTTGACTCACTAAAACCACGTATAATATCTCTTGTAAAACTGACCAATCTACGAAATAATACACACACACACACATACGTATATGTGTGTGTGTATACACACACACACACACACACACACACACACACATGTACATAGGTAGATATATGTGTACATATATATATGTATGTGTGTGTTAGTCTTAGAAGTCCCTGGTATGTAGATATATATACGTGTGTGTGTGTGTTAGCCTTAGAAGTCCCTGGTGTGAACAACCCTACACATGGGTACTTTTTACCATGTGTTGGTAGGGGTTTTTTCCTTGTGTGAACACACTCTTGTGTGTTAGCCACATCAGCCGGTAGGGCTAGGGCTACTAGTACTCATGTGCTCCACTCATTTCATATCATTATCGTTGAGTACCTTCCAGCTATTGCAGCTTCGTATCTCTCACTCTCTGAGCTCATGTACGATTGTGTGTGCATGTATGTCTGTGTGAGTGTGTAGAGCATCTACTCCCTCATCCAACATTGGTATCAAAGCAGTGATTCAGAGTCTTGGTTTCAGAGTCTGCGTCCGCATTTGATTGTTGGCAACTGCCATTGGTGTTTGTGTCTGCTCTCGCCTTGACATCTTGCTACTGTTGGCCTTGACACCCTCCTCATTGGCGTGGCCTCCTATTGCACTTTTTAGAGCCTGGTTTCAAAGCTTGGATGTAGAGCCAACAACTCCTCGCCATTAGTCTCTTAAGTGGTGAAGAAGGTGTAACATTGTTGGTGTTCTTCACCACCGTACATCCATTCACTTTGCCACCCCGCAAGCCTATGTAAACTCTCACACTTTGCACTTTCCACATATCTAGGGTTTCTGCCTCCTTCTGTACATTGGTCACCTTTTCTTTATGCTGTCGTACAATTCGGGCAACCTCGCACACTAACTCAAGCTTTCACAGAAGCTTTTGGCTTTGGATTTTAGTATTTGCTATTTTTTTTTATTACTGCTGCTGTCTTGTTAATCCAATTTAGGATTAACAAGAGATATTTTTTTAAATTGCTGCTGTTGTCTTGTTAATCCAATTTAGGATTAACAAGAGCTACCACCATTATCTTACATCAAGGAGTCACGGTAGATACTCCAAAGGGTCATACATTCAAGATATAAAGCAATAGTGTCCAAAGCTACAACTTGGACGGGTGCCCGTAATGGTGTGACAAAGTATTTATGGCAATTCCCGCTTCAAGAGCATGTGGTAGCAAGATAGGATGAAGTCCTAAGTGATGTAATTCATGGATATATTATGAGAGTAGTCATTGTAATAGCATTAGGCTCTTATGAGCCTAAAGTGCCCGGCTGGCCACAGTTTAAGTGAGTGTGAACACTTATGGCCATGTATATAAGTGAATTTCTCTCATAATACAGCATACTCTCCCATTGTGCAATTGAGTCTTGCTCTTGCTAATCCTCTTGCTAATATCTCTCCCTAATGCATGCTAGTGAGTGTGTGTGAGTGAAGTGAGGTGAGAGGAGGGACGAGTACCCGTAGTGCAACGCAGCGGTGTGACAACACTCGCCGGCGGGAGACGCGGTGGAATTGCTTCTCAAGGAGTTGTAGAGCTTGGAGACCTCAAGGGTTACGAGCTTGGTCATTGGAAAGAGCCTCACGACAGCTGCTGCGGTTCATTAGGTAATCTCATGCATTCCACATTAAAGCATTCGACTTTAGCATTCTGCCATTCAACTATTCGGCTTCAAACATTCTACATTAAAGCATTCGACTTCAGCATTCATGCTTTCAACATTCAACTTTCAGCGCTTGGCTATCCGTATTTAGCTTTTTAGCATTTGATTACGACTGTTACGTCAGTAGCTCAAGCGACTTTCAATCTTGGTCGAGTTTACCCTGTAGTGGGCTTTTTGCTTCACCACTAGCATTTGAATTTTAAACTTCTGCCTTTCGCATGTGGCATTTGGCTTTTCGCTTCCATCAGAGCTAATTCTGTCAATCGCTTCATCGCCTGTCTGTCAGCCGATTCAAATTTCATCCATGAGCTGGTTCAGTGTCTGTCAGCTGTCTGGTTCAACATCCACAGCTAGTTCACATTCTGTCTGTTAGCATCTGTTCGTCAACTAGTTCAAATTTCGTCCCGTTAGCTGGTTCGGCATCTGTCCATCAGCTGGTTCTATATCCGTTTGATAGTTAATTCTAACCTAGTGATTCAACGCTAGCTGGTTTAAATTCCATCCGCTGTCGAGCTAGTTCATGCTGATTTGTGAAGATGCCACATCAACTTCTGACCTTCTGACTTGTAGATTACTGATTTGGTAAGTTTGCACATGTATTGAGTAAACATTTGAGGTACTCTGAGTCACTTAAAGCTATTTCTTGTGTCAGATATACTTTAGTTTGCACATTCCTTTGTTGTGTAAAATGTGTGGAAACATCAATGATGTCTTAACATATCCAGTGATTTATCTGCTTCTTATTTGTCATTGTCGGATGCTGATTGGTTACAAAGCACATCACTTTGTGAAAACAATTGTTTGCCACCTTGAGAGATGCTCCGTCAGGTGGGGTATAATTTTGTTTGGTAATAATGCATCATATGCCATTAAAGGCATTGGCAATGTGGAACTAACATCATGTAGTGAGGCCACATATACTCTTTGCTGTGTAAAATGTCTTGAAACATCTGTGATGCCTAAACAATTAGATAAATTGATTTATGTGCTTCTTGTTTGTCATTGTTGGATGCTGATTGGTTATTTGATTTGGGTGCTACAAAGTATATCACTTTGTGAAAACACTTGTTTGCCACATGCTCCGTCAGGTGGGGTATAATTTTGTGTGGTAATAATGCATCATATGCCATTAAAGGCATTGGCAATGTGGAACTAACATCATGTAGTGGGGCCACATATAGTCTTTCTAACACTTTGTATGGCCACATATAGTCTTTCTAACACTTTGTATGTACCTCGCATCTGCAAGAATCTAATTTATGTCTCAACACTTGCAAAGACTGGCCTCAAAATCTAGTTTTTTTTATCATTGCTACTTCATTTATACTACAAAACTAATTTTGATGCACTTCTGCTATCACGGGACTCTTTAATCTTCTTGAAGAAATAATTAAAAACTCATAAATTATATCAAAAATTAAAACAAAGACTTGAATTAAATTGAAAATCAAATCACATATGCATAAAATAAAGCAAGACAAAAAGAATAACATCACCATTAAGACAAGATTGCGTGCAATCTCTCCCCCATGCCATTTTTAACCATATGAAGTCTCCTAAGGTTTGTACATATAAAAACCTTTTCCCAAATAAAATTGCTAGTGGGCCTTGTTACATAAAATGACTATGTGCACATTTACACCTATACATTAATCTCGTGCCCACTTGCATATTCCATTAAACTGAATCTTGCACAAATTCAATTAAACATATTTTTGTAGGATTATTAATTCATCAAAAATATGAATAAATATATACTTGTAACAGCTCTCCTGTTTGAGGAAGCAATTATCCTCAATTGCGTAAAAGAAAATGCTACAACAAAAAAATAAAATAAAAAATCTCGTGTGTGACACCCAAATTGGTGATGCTCGCATTATCATCAAATCGAAAATAATAAAAATTAATATGATATAGACAAGATCCCATATGTGTGACACACACACATTGCTCGTCACCTATTTCTGTAAACATATCCCAATATGATACATTGATAGGCACAAACACAGCATATATTCACCAATTGTTTCACTATGATGAGAGTATCGCTATGTACACATCACCTAGCATGGTGTGAGTTGCCACTTGTTACACTCCAATGAGCATGACACATCAGTTGCATAAACCACTTGTTTCACTTCGTCTATGTGCAGTTGTCAAGCATAGTCCACTTGTTTCACTTGACCACAATACAGTTGTCAAGCATGGCACTACTTGTTACACTTAAACAACATACACCCGTCAAGCATGGTCTCAAGCTATGCCAATACCACTAGTAGGTAATCAATATTTAATGTGGAGTCACCCACGATACCAATTCACTAGCATGGCACACTAGTGTACGGGCGTCCCCATACAACTAAAGAATGGACATTATATAACATCCCTCCTGCTTGGATAAGCAACTGACCTCAAATTCTTGTTTGTTTATGTAAGCAAAGGAGATCAATTGTCATACACTATATAAATTCAAGTATGTATACTAACAAAATACATTATATCAAGGACTTCTATGTGTAATAAATTCTAGTGTCCCATACCACCAGAAATTACTCCACACAGATGTAGAGATAAGTATGCATCGGAATCCTTCACACAGGATTAATCGCGTGTCCCATACCACAAGATTAATACATAATGAAAAATTCATAAAGTA
This sequence comes from Cibotium barometz, assembly GCF_041138505.1. Taxonomy (NCBI): domain Eukaryota; kingdom Viridiplantae; phylum Streptophyta; class Polypodiopsida; order Cyatheales; family Cibotiaceae; genus Cibotium; species Cibotium barometz. The sequence goes on along the minus strand of NC_141073.1, from coordinate 33,962,337 downwards.
TAATTCAAGATGGAAGGGCCAATTCCTTCAAGGAGTTCTACTTTTGCTGCATAAAAACTCTCCTTGAGTTTACCAAAAAGTGTTAAATAATTAAATGCAATAAATATGTTACCTCAAGAGTCTGAGTAGTCGTCGTGGTATTCTTCTTCTTCATCTTCATAGATCATATTGAGTCCCAATGAAATAAACTTTGACTTCCGTGGACAATTTGATGTGATATGTCCAATCTCATTACACTTGTAACACTTCTTGGAATCATGTTTATTAGCTTTTTGTGAATCATCTATACTAGCGTTAATACCTATGTTAGGGTCATTAAGAGATGTGTCAAATGTTTTTGGAGAGGTTTTAGGGTTCAAAGATGTTGATGCCAAGGTTTGAGGATTCATTGTTTTCTTAGAAAAATCATTTTTCTTTTCACAATTGAAAGCTAGAGAAATAGCTGAACTAAGAGAATGTGGTTGAAACATATTATTGTAGGTTTCAAACTTGCTACAAACTTTCTTCTTTGATCCTTGGTGCGAACCTTCTCGATTACCTGCATTTGTAATATAGATTGCCAAAACCTGTCCACACAAGTTGATACATTTTCTGTGTTAAGCTGTCTGAAGGTAGACCATCTCGTTGTCGAGTATTAACTTTGTATTGTGAAGGTAGGAAATGTTTCTTCAAGAGTTTTTGGAACGTTTTCCATGATGAAGGTCTATCTTTACCTTGTTTAGTCACATTCCACCATAAGGCAGCACTTTCGATCAAGTGATTACAAACACATTTAATTTTATCCTTTTCTGGTCCCAACTGAGCTAGTGTAGTGGTCAAGCTTGTGACTTGTAACCTCTAGGTTATGAGTTCAAGTCCCACTAGGCACTCTCATGTTATAAAGGGACACCTATGCTGGCTTGATGTGTTTGGTTGCTCGGGCTCTTGCCCCTTGAACACTCGAGTGACTCCTCCTCCTCGGGTGGTGGATCACCCGAGATAGGAGGATCCATACGAGACCCCTCCGCTGTTCCAGCGCTCAACTCATTGCGGTGGTCATGGGGGATGTCTAATTCGTGGCTCTTGCCCGATGGTACGTGGCCCTTGCCCGACCATGATAATTGGCTAATTGTTGGAAGGGAAAATCGGCTCCACCCACTTAGGGTGTGTACGAAATTTTTTTTAAAATCCTTTTTTGAGAACATTTCGCCTGAGAAATAATCATCTAGTTGGCTAATCCAAGCAATGAGAACTTGTGCATCCTTCTTGCCATCATAATTTTGGAAAGTGAATGACCTTTAACTGATTCGTGAGTCTTTCTTAGAATTTTGAGCACGCAATGTAGCTTTAATAGTGAGTCTAACTTGATCACTTCCCTCGTCATCTGAGTCGAAGAATCAGAAACATCGCGTTTGCGTTTGGTACGCTTGACTTGACGCTCTAATTTGCGTCGGAGTTCTCGTTCATTAGTAATTTGTTCTTGAAGCGCTAAGGTTTGTTCTTGGACCATGGGCAGAATGGGTAAAGTAGCCATTGTAATTTAATAATGCAAATAAATGAAGACGGAATATTAGCTCTTGAATTTGTCGTCCAATAGTTGGCTAGATACCATCCTCCTAGAATTTTACAAAATCGAAGACTTCTTTGATGCCGAAAAAATTTAACAGCTAGAGGCTATAGGTTTTCTCTCTTCTATAAGAGAATTTATGAAGGTTCGCTCTTGAGCTTTTGGTCACTCATCAGAATGCACTAAAAGGAGAAATAGGTAGATGGGATATGGTATATATATATATATATATATATATGTATATATATATATATGTATATGTATATATATATATATTTTAAAGCTTGGTTATATAAAGCTTATCAAAGCTTTTTTTTAAAGTCAACTCAAGCTTTATTATTAAAGCTTGCAAAGCCTTTATCTCGGCGCAGCGCATCATCTTGAGGCTTGTTTTATAAAGCTTTTATAAGCTTAGTTTTTCAAACCTCTCAACGGGCTGAAAAAAAAAGATCGAAGAAAAAGAAGGCGCCCAGCGCGACTAAAAGAAAAAAATAAAAAATAAACCATGGAATGCTATGTTTGCTGCCGCCCGTTAGGAGAGAGAGAAATGTATCTCTGCGCTGCGCTGCCCGTGAAGGAGGGTAATAAATATATATTTTTTTTATTTTTTATTTTTTTCTAGCTTACCCACATAAGCTTGGGTCCAGCGCTAGCGCTTAATTGAGGAGGATAAAAATAAATCCCAAAAGCAATTTTGAAAAAGAAATTCTCTGAAAAATCCTCATCCGCCTCTGATGGAATTCTTGAGGTTGCAGTAGTTTAAAAATCTGATTATGGCTCTCAATGCTCCTCTCTTTGCTGATTCAATCCCTACTGACAAATTATGGAATTCTTGAGGTTGCATTAGTTTAACAATCTGATTATGGCTCACAATGCTCCTCATTCAATCCGCACTGACACATTAGGAAGAGGATTAGTGTTGAGGAAGGTGGTTTTGTGGTTTTGGGAAACCCACTATAATGGTTTTCCACCTAATTTTACCCTTTGCACAATAGATTGATGGAGATTGGTTACCCAATGGTAAAAAACAAGCCTTCTTTCAACCATGAATAAACTTAAATCCATAAATGTGTTCTTCTTCAATTTAAATTCAAAAAATTTACCAAAATCACCTCTATTTTTGTCTCTTTCACCTCTTTGTACACAAGTTTTTGACCACTTTCAAGAAGATTAAATTAAACCAAAGCTCTGATACCACTGTCATGGGACCCCTTAATCTTCTTGAAGAAATAATTTAAAACTCATAAATTATATCAAAAATTAAAAACAAAGACTTGAATGAAATTGAAAATAAAATCACATATGCATCAAATAAAGCAAGAGAGAAAGAATAACATCACTATCAAGACAAGATTGGGTGCAATCTTCCCCCCCCCCCCCCATGCCGTGTAGCTCCACTTCCACGACATGAGTATTTAGAGAATTTTATTCCAAGGAGCTAAGAATAGGTGAGCGTACAAATTGGGCTTCCTTTTCCCACTTTTGGGGTATTTCCTTACTCATTTTTAACGATATGAAGTCTCCTAAGGTTTGTACATATAAAAACCTGTGCCCAAATAAAATTGCTAGTGGACCTTGTTACGTAAAATGACTATGTGCACATTTATACCTTTACATTAATCTCGTGACCACTTGCATATTCCATTAAACTGAATCCTAGACAAATTAAATTAAACATATTTTTGTAGGATTATTAATTCAGCAAAAATATGAATAAATATATACTTGTAACATCTGCTATATCTGGTACATTGTGCAATGGCCTATATAGGCTTGACATGTATGATAGGAGTAGTGATCTTCATGCTGATGCTTTGGTTGCTTCCACATCAGCTATTATGCGCATGACACTAAGCTTTGGCATGCTCGGTTTGGTCACTTATTTTCCTTCTCTTTTGCGGTTACATTGCCACCAGGCTATGGTTCATGAGCTGCCACCTACGTAGATTCTACACAAGCATGTATGCGAGAGATGTATATTGGGAAAAATTGCACCATCGGTCCTTTATGAAAAATGGCACTGTGTAAGCTACTTGGCCATTGCAGCTCGTACATAGTGATCTTTGTGGCCCTATGAGGGCACCGCAGACATCTATACTTCGTGACTTTCATTAAAACGGTTACACTTGTTTCTATTGAGTGTATGGTTTGAAAGCCAAGTTGGATACATTTTTTGCTTTCCATCAATTTGTCCCTTTGGCTGAAAATGCTTGCAGTATAAGCTCCTAACATTGCAGACGGATCGAGGGGGGGAATACTTGTCACATGAGTTTACAGCTTTTTTGCACTCCCATGGCATTTCTCATCAGTGTACTACTCCTTATACACCACAACAGAATGTTGTGGCTGAATGCCGGAATCAAACACTTATGTAGCCTCTTGGCTTTGTTTAGAAACATGTATAGTATAAGGTACACGTCTTCCGGGAGTGAAGGCCCCGGAAGTGAAGACCCACATAGAAGTTCAAGAGGTGATAGCCCCAACCGGGAGTGTGCTGGGATTTGCGAAAATGTGCAGATTGTATAAAGCACTCTATGGCTTGAAATAGGCTCCATGTGCTTGGCATCAAAAGATTCATACATACTTGCTCTATTATCTGTTTCAGAATAGTCTGACTGAGAGTACCCTTTATGTTCACAAACAAGGGGATCATCTCATAATCCTGAACCTTTATGTGGATGATCTGCTCGTGATTGGCCCTAATGAGGGGCACATTTCAGCTTTCATAGTTGATTTACAACATGCATTTGATGTTTCCGACATGGGGCTATTACACTATTTGGGTATCTAGTTTATACCAATTAAGGGGGGTATCATGTTATCTCAAAGAAGATATATTCAGCAGGTCTTAGAATGGTTCCAAATGACAGATTGCAAACTTGTTTCTACTCCTGTGGAACTAGGCCTACGCTTGTCTCTTGAGGACTCTTCCGAGCCTTTTGATGTTGCCACTTATCTTAGCAGGTTGTCACATGCCTTATATATCTATGTAGCACCCGTTTGGATATTCAGTATATGTAGTGTTATAGGTGAGCTTCTTTACGCTTGTCCACCTACACTGACAGTGTGACTGGGTAGGATGTTATGACACTAGGGTGTCCACTAGTGGTAAATGTTTTGTTTCCTTGCAATTCATGGCTTAGAAAGAAGCAGCCAACAGTGGTGGCCACTTCAAGTTGTGAAGTTGAGTAGAGGGAAGCATTCACAACTACTATGGAGTGTGTATGGCTTCGTCTATTAGCAAATCTTGGTGTTAGACAATTGGCTTCTATCAGTGGTAGCTGTTTCCTTCTTGGTAGTTCATGTATTTCATGGCTTAGGAAGAAGTAGCCAACAGTGGCCACTTCAAGTTGTGAAGCTGAGTAGAAGGCAGCATTCACAGCTACTGTGGAAGGTGTACAGCTCCATCTATTAGCAGATCTTGATGTTAGACAATCGTCTTCTACCACCATTTTCATTGATAGTTGGAGCACATTAACAGTCATGCAGAACTCGATATTTCATGCACGGACAAAGCACATTGAGGTGCATTATCATTATGTCAGGGAAAGGCTCCATGTAGGAGAGATTACCTTGACTTATGTGCCTACACAAGCCAATGTGTCAAATGGGTTTACCAAGTCCCTTTCCAAGGAAAAGTTTGAGGCTTTCTACAAAGCTTTGAACTTATTACCGCTACCAAGGTAGTTTGTTACACCCTATACACATTCACACCATTCACTTTAGGCGGATTTATTAGCCTTGAAAGTCCGTGGTGTGAACAACCCTACACACGGGCACTTTTTAGGGTTTTTTTCCCCGTGTACTCATGTGTGTTAGCCACATCAACCCTAGGGCTAGGGTTACTAGTACTTATGTACTCTACTCATTTTATATCATTATCATTGAGTACCTTCCGTGAGCTTGTGTACGACTATATGCGTGTGTGTCTGTGTGAGTGTGCAAAGCATCTACTCGCTCATCTAATTTGTTAGCCTTGGAAGTCCCTAGTGTGAATAGCCCTACACACGTGCACTTTTACCTTGGTAGGAGGTTTTTCCCCGTGTGAACACATCAGTCCTAGGGCTAGGGCTACTAGCACTCATGTACTCCATTCATTTCATATCATTATGATTGAGTACCTTTCCATTATCGCAGCTTCATCTCTCTTGCTCTCTGAGCTCGTGTACAATTATGTGTGCGTGTGTGTTTATGTGAGTGTACAGAGCATCTACTCCCTCATCCTGGCAATATGTGTGTGTGTGTGTGTGTGTATACATACATACATACACACACACACGCACACACGCATGCACACACATACATGGCACCATTGTACGTACACATGTAATGCCACTGGTGGGGCATTACACATGGTGTGCCACGTGTGTTGCCCAAACTTGGGCAATACACTTGGCAAGGATAAGGCAAGCTATGTGTAATGCCAGCGCTCGGGCAATACACATAGCATGCCACATGTATTACCCGAGTGTAGGCAATACATGTGGCGCTACCATGTGTAATGACCGAGGCAGGCAGGCACCATTTTAAATGGCTACCTCTCCCTCTCTCTCCCCCATTATCGCCCTCGAGCTACCCTCTTGTGCCCAACCACCCTTCTCCTGCGCATCCTCTCCTCTCCCCTCTCCCCTCTCACACCCTCTCAAACCCTAATCTCCCCCCTCTCACCCTCTCTGCCTCAAACTCTTCCCACTCTCTCCCTCTTAGCCTCTCAAATACTCTACACCCCCTTAATCTCTTTATCTCAAACCCTCTCCTCCCCCCTTCTAGTGCATACTCTCAAACCCTCTCACGTACACATTGTTTTTCACTCAACCTCTCTTGGCATAGCAAGAAAGTAAATATCTCCCCAAAATCATTTACAATCCAAGGGCTTCACTGAAAATCCATACAAGATTGCAGTATCTTAGGACATGGGCATGTTGCAAGTTTCCCCCACATCAAGCGACATGACTAATACATCTAGATTAAAAGTTCCAGTGAGGCCTGCTTCTACAACACCCACCAACCATAATCGTGTCGCTAGCATTGGTGCCATGATTGTCAAAGACGAGGAGCCCATAAAGGAGAGTTTCGGCCAAGTGGTTGATCGACATAACTCCATGAATTGGGTGGAGGATCACTTGAACGATGATCAACACCGCCTTTCTAGAGTGCCTCTATGTTGCCTCCTCTCACAAATCTTGCAATCTGCACAAATGAGGATTGCATCGAAGGGTTGATTAAAAGCATGGAAGAGAGAACCTACCAGCAGACAACAATGGCGGTGTTCATTGTCTAGGAGATTTTTCGAGGCCAAGAGCCCATGCCATTTAATCGTCAAAGTGCAATTGGCCCCAATCTATCATTGTTTGGAGAGTTTGACATGCTACTAGAGTAGACAAAAGGAAGGCAACACATGGTCGAGATGATGTTTGTTGTTTAGGATAGCAACCATTGTCTCAAAGCTTAGCAAGAATGGGCAAGAACCACACGAGAGACAACGTTCCCAAGGTTAATTTTAGGGTGGTTCGATTCTTGCAAGAGGAGGAGGCTAAGTTCTTGATGGTGCTGCACATGATAAACAAGTAGGTGGACTTGTATCTTATTATTTTTGTGATTAAAATGAAGAAACATCTTATATGTGGTCATTATACTAATTTAAATTTATTATGCATGCAAAATTGCTAGGGTGATTAGCATTCATGTGCCAAACACAACATCACATGACATATTCATGATGATACAGCATGTGGGGCTTGCCTATCCATAGTTATTGTTGTTGAAAGTTTAGCGAGACGAGGATTGTGCATGGGCAGAGAAAGCTCTTACGCATTGGGGGCCTAACAGATCTACGTGGCTAAAGCTTCCCTGGCACTCCTCTCTTAATTGGTGTGCAAGGTATGTGCGCGCCTCATAAACACACTACAATAAAGTCATATTTTGATTTCCATAGATGTTGTTTCTAAAATAGAAAAACACATCAGTTTGAGTTTTACACCACCTACCAAAAGAAGGTCAATGGCTTGCCTAAGTGAGCGAGTAGAGATTACAATAATTGATAAGAATTACAAAGACGCCCTCAAGGAGACAGAGGTGTTACTTATAAAGGGAGTACATAAGCTGGCACAAATAGCCAACCCTGACTGTGATAAAGAGTTCTTCTAGAAGGTGATCTCTTACCATGGTTAGGGTGAAAAGGCGAGCTGATTCACTACTCCCAAGCTAGCAAAGATCACTCGTGCGCATATTCCAAATGCAGAGTAAGATCACACATTTTCTCTCGATGCATTAAACATTTTTTATACGTAGCAAGACACATAAAGTTGGTTCATAATGCAGAAAATGTAGGCTCGTGGACATATTGGCAGCGGGTGGCGAGTTTCCAATGAGAGATGCCTAGATTCCTTCTTCGGATAGAGTATTCTTGGGGTGGATACATCACCATGTGTACTAGTTTCAATTGATCGAGTACATGCTATAGCTCTATGCAAAGTTGGAGGAGAACTCATCTGTATAGCAGGCATGCACAAGAGAGCCACATGTGACTCTAGGGTGGGTATCATGGATGCCATGAAAGCTTTTAGGACGACGCACATTGAAAAGGTGTTTCTAAGGTGGAAAGGGAAAATGCATGCCACCTTGGACCCTGACCAGCACAACCACACTTGTCATGCATGGCACAACGCCTGATATGTAGTAGCATACTTGATACTTTGTGCCTCATTTTAGTCTATCGTATTGAAAGATTATTTGAATGTTTTTATATTAGGTGGTGGAGAAATTGTGTGTGTAATCGGGTATGTATTCTTGAGCACCCGTTATTAGTAGACGCATGGGTGCATTCCGAGAGAGAGGAGATGGGATTGTACCGTAAAGGACTAGATCGACGAGCTACAGGGTATGGAGACATGGACATCTTGCCCATGGTGGATAGACTAACCTGAGGACTGGATCGACGAGCTACGGGGCAAGGAGACATGGACATTTTGCATAGACTACCTTGAGGGAGAGTTTCCTCTTAGCGAGGCTAAGGAGTTTCAGAGTAAGTATCATTGTGTGTATGGTAGCATTTTTATAGAGTAAGTATCATTGTGTATGGTAGAATTTTTATATGAACTTTGAAGTCTGTATAGGGAGTTTATAGTTGCTATATAGGTTGGATGCAAGAGCAAAGAATGGCAAGAAGCTGGCCACTAAGCAGCAACCTAAGGATAAGGGCAAGAAGATGCATCTCCATCATTCGCAACCATGACCAAAACACCTAAAAAGAGGACACGACTAGAGTGGGAAGGGGAAGAAAATGATGAGGATGTTGAGGAGAGCACCCCCCTTGATGCTGAGAATGTAGAGAGTGTTGGTCAGTGGGAGCCCCATGCAGGGGGTGATGAACAGACAATCCCATAAGGTGAGAGTGAAGAGAAAGGGATGTAGAGTCCAAAGGAAGACGATATAGACCTATTAGGATTCAGTAAGTGTAAACTTCTTTGTGTTTTAGCATAAGTTTATTATTTGAACATTGGGAATAACATGTGATTTTTCTTGTCAAAATGTAGACTTCAATTCAGAGGTGGTGGACCCTCTCCACTTGGGTCTCCACTCCAACATTGATCACCTCCATCTTGCACTTTTAGGAAAGAGAAAACATAGGTATGATCTCTCCCCCATGCCAGTTACTCTCCCCGTTTGTTGTGGTTAAAGAGTTTGCAAACAAAGAACTTATATGTTGTGGTGTTCCATAAATCTTGCACTATTGTGACGATTCATGGGATGGTTGACGAGGATGGGAACCATGGATACTTATGATGGCCTTGGAGCCTTGCCGCTTGGTGTGGGTAGATTTTTCTATAGATCTTGCTCTCTCCAAGTCCAAGCATGTGGTTCCCCGATGGAATGTATTTAGGGAGGTGCTTATGGGGAGTTAGTCTTTGTACTCGCTTGTTGCAGAGTTTCTACATGCCGATTGCACTATGGTTTGTACTCTACGTATACAGCACTTGGGGATTACAATGTGAGAGGCAAAAACTTACAACTTAACATTATGTAGGAATTTTTTCATGCGCCTCCCCCGCAATACATGTATCTCATGTCAGAAGATGGACGAGAAGAGGTGAGTGAAAGAGTGGATTGTTCCCATTTTATATTTTAAGTGAACCACCATGATTTCCCTAACTTAGTGACATGTATATGCATGTAGGTGTTTGTTTTGGTCATCGCCATCTTTACGCATCCCCATCATACTATGTCTAATCGACCAAAGTATGATAGGTGGGGAGGTGGCTGCTGATCATGCAAGTTTTGAGGTGGATGACGATGTCTTCATAGAGCCTAAACTGCGAGAGGGAACCCACCCATACATGTTGGATGTGGACAAGAATCCCATTTGATATATTGCTGAGCGTAGTCAGGCTTTTTCAAGGTAAGGCTAGAGTTTCATCTATGGCATTCACTTCATTGCAATTCATTTCAAGTAGTGTAATTGTTCTATATTCATTGTCTTTTGTATTGTTGTTCGTTCATATATATATTTAAATGAAAGAAGCGTGTATGGTAGTGGTTCATATATATATATGTAAATGAAAGAAGCATGTATGTCAATGGTCTCTCGAGATGTTCACCAATCGAGGGGATGTAGTTCTAGATTGCTTTGCCAGAACTGGGACCCTTGCTAGAGTATGTAAGGGACTACATCCACATTGCATCAGCATGGAGTGGGAAGAACTATGCTTTAGATCTTGTATACGACCTCTTTTGCACGTTCCTGATGATTTAGGGCGGCACTATGGTTTGTACTCTACGTACAGAGCACTTGGGGATTACAGTGCGAGAGGCAGAAACTTGCAACTTAACATTATGTAGGAATTTGTTCATGTGCCTCCCCCGCAATACATGTATCTCATATCAGAAGATGGACGAGAAGACGCGAGTGAAAGAGTGTACTGTTCTCATTTTATATTTTAAGTGAACCACCATGATTTACCTAACTTAGCGACATGTGTATGCAGGTAGGTCTTTGTTTTGGTCATGGCCATCTTTACGCACCCCCATCACACACTGTCTAATCGACCAAAGTATGAGGCGGGGAGGTAGCTGTGCTGATCATGCAAGTTTCAAGGTGGATGACGATGATGAGCCTAAACTACGAGAGGGAACCCACCCATAATGTTGGATGTGGATGATGAGAATCCCATTTGATATATTTGATGAGCGTAGTGAGGCTTTTGCAAGGTAAGACTAGAGCTTCATCTATGGCATTCACTTCATTGCAATTTGTTTCAAGTAGTGTGATTGTTCTATATTCATTGTCTTTTGTATTGTTGTTTTTTCATATATATATATATATATATGTAAATGAAAGAAGCATGTATGGCAGTGGTTCATATATATATGTAAATGAAAGAAGCATGTATGGCAATGGTTTCTTGGGATGTTCATCGATCGAGGGGATGCAGTTCTAGATTGTTTTGCCAAGAACTGGGACCCTTGCTAGAGCATGTAAGGGACTACATCCACATTGCATCAGTGTGGAGTGGGAAGAGGTGTGCTTTAGATCTTGCATTCAACCTCTTTTGCACGTTCCCGATGATTTAAGGCGGCACTATGGTCTATACTCTACGTAAAAAGCACTTGGGGATTACAGTGCGAGAGGCAGAAACTTGTAACTTAACATTATGTAGGAATTTGTCCTCCCTTGCAATACATGTATGTCATGTCAAAAGATGGACGAGAAGAGGTGAGTGAAAGAGTGTATTGTTCTCATTTTATATTTTAAGTGAACCACCATGATTTACCTAACTTAGTGACATGTGTATGCATGTAGGTCTTTGTTTTTGTCATCGCCATCTTTACGCACCCCCATCACACTATGTCTAATTGACCAAAGTATGACAGGCGGGGAGGTAGCTATGCTGATCATGTAAGTTTTGAGGTGGATGATGATGTCTTCATAGAGCCTAAACTGTGAGAGGGAACCCACCCATACATGTTGGATGCGGATGAGAATCCTATTTGATATATTGCTGAGCGTAGTGAGGCTTTTGCAAGATAAGACTAGAGCTTCACGATGGAATTCACTTCATTGCAATTTGTTTCAAGTAGTGTAATTGTTCTATATTCATTGTCTTTTGTATTGTTGTTCGTTCATATATATATGTAAATGAAAGAAGCGTGTATGGTAGTGGTTCATATATATGTGTAAATGAAAGAAGCATGTATGGCAATGGTTTCTTGGGATGTTCACCGATTGAGGGGATGCAGTTCTAGATTGCTCTGCCAGAATTGGGACCTTTGCTAGAGCATGTAAGAGACTACATCCACATTGCATCAGCGTGGAGTGGGAAGAGGTGTGCTTTAGATCTTGTATACAACCTCTTTTGCATGTTCTCGCCGATGATTTAGAGAAAAAGTATTTCCAGGGAGACGACATCAGTGATTATGCTCGATGGGAGCAATAGAGGGACGTGGGACCTCATCTCCACACATTCAGCACCACCCTCCTCCACCCATTCTATTACCCATGAGCCCGGCAAGGTCAAGCACCTTGTCATAGCCACCCAATGTTCCATTGAAGGCCCCATAGTGACCTGTTTTGCCACATATGTTCCCCATGGTTCCTCATATGATGCCCTCATCATGGGCACAACATCCTGAACTTGTGAGGCCACTATTCCCACTTGCACCATTTGGCAGAGCTCCCCATATGAAGCCACCTTATTCCATCATCAGCCATAGTGACCTCTTTGATGTAATCCACCTCTTGTAATGATAATAAATTATTGATTTTCACATTATTTTGATGTAATTTTGTTGTACACTTAACTTGGTGCTATGACATTATAGTTGATGTGAGACCCCTCTGCCCCCTCCGCGCATCGGATTCCCGGTTGCTAGCAGTGGAAGTAGCTTCCTCTTGCGCGGGGGCAGGGTTTCCCACTCGAGGCCTCGCCCTCGAATGTCCGGACACGAGACTAAACTGGTGGTCATTCCGAAACCGAAACCGGGCGATTCCACCTTTTTTATTTTCTTAACAAATTTTCTAACGGGGTCAAGAGACTAAACTATCCTTCACGTGATTAAACCAGATAGAAGGAAAACTATCACTGACTTAATTTGAAGAAAACAACGCTTTTTCCTAACCAAAATCAGGCACAGCCGTTGATCTAATCATTTGAGGAAATCAATGCTTTTTTCCTAACCGAAATCAGGCACAGCTGTTGATCTACTCATTTGAGAAATTCTTTAGGTTTTTATTTAACTACTCGAATTCTAAGCGTATTCCTATTATTTTAATTTAATTATTAAAACTCCACTGATTCCAGCCTATCCGGCCCATGGGTTAGCCACCACCCAACCACTGGAATCGATAGAACTAGACAATTACTCACCCACCCATAGTTGAATGCCTTTCTTAACTTTTGCTTTCGAATACAGATATGCACACACTCCTCTTTAAAACTTTAACATATAAAATAATCCATTGACAAACAGTTATTGGGGTTACACATATCATAACTCAAAATTTCCATCCAGTTCCTTGTTTCTCAAAAAATAGTATCACTCTAGACTCTCCGTTGAGACCACTGGTCAGCAACAAACGAGATCCAGTAACTGATTACAATAATTATTTCGTCCATCATACATATCTTCCACAACATATGCATGGGTGTCCTAGGCATCGGGAGCCCGTGCATCGCCTGGTCAGAACCCTCCAGGATCCTCCTTAGGTGTCCTGGCACTTCACTCAGGGACCACTTCGTCAGCCATCGCCCATCGTACCGAAAGCACACCATTTTTCAACCATACTGAGGCTGGTCAACAAGACCTGGGCATGCTTTGCCGCGTGAGCCGTCCTTTGAACACTCCCCGCCAGCTGTAGCAACCGAACTTCCCTTACAAAAACATATACCAAATGCTCCCTCCAGCATTCTGGCATAAGACAGTCCTTTAAGAAAATAGGGTTTTCATGCAAGTTTTCAGTTTGATTTTCTTTTGAATACAATGAGTATTTCTTGAATCAGTATCCCCAAAACTTCTTGATCAAAATTTTGAATTTCATACCAGAATTCCTCGAATTCTATAACCTTGATCTCCATAGATCAATTCAAAGGGTCTCAAACTTAGTTTCAGATTTGGCGGGAGTTTTGAGTGTATTTTTCTAAACTGGTCACACCTTCTTTCCTCGAAACTGACAAAATAGTTTGGTCTTAGTCATAGTCTGATTCAAGGTTCGAGTCGGATAAGATTTTTCCTGAACTATCTTTCTCTAAAAGGTTTGATAATTCAGTTACTATTTTACTGAATTTCTTTCTTTGAATATTCACTTAACTAATTTTACGAATTTCAATGAGGAATAAAATAATCATTTATCTGAATATTTCGATCTCGATAGATTTCTTGAATTTTCTTTTTACAATCCATGTGAATATAAAACGATAGAAATTTCTCTCTTAGAGTATTTAATTATTCATTTATCAAATACTCATAGAATTTAAACATAGAATAATTTAAGAGAATTCTAATTTTGATATAAAAGTTCTTTATGCATCTATTTATGCATAAAAATCAACTTTAATCGGAATAACACTTTTATTAAAAAAAGAATTTCTTTATGTATCTATTTATGCATAAAAATCAATTTTCATAAGAATAACGCTTTTATAATTAAAAAATTCCTTTATGCATCTTTCTATGCATAAAAATCAAATTTAATAAGAATAACACTTTTGTAATTGAAAAATTCCTTTATGCATCTTTCTATTTCCCAAGAGATAGATAACTTCTTTTGGAGCGTACTCGAATGAAGACCATATCTGCTTCTTCTGATTTTTTATCTGACCTCTTCTTATCTGCATACTGCTTCTATCTATCCTGGGCAGCTTTTATATCCTTGCGGATTGACTGCATCTGCTACTCCATGTCGTCAAGCATCTGTTTGGACATCTCGACCCTAATCAATGGGTCGGACCAAGTTAATGGTGTTAGGTAGTCTTGTCCATACAGAGCTTTGAAAGGGCTCATCCCAATACTTCGGTGATAAGAAGCATTGTAGGCGAATTCGACTAGGTGCAGATAGCTTAGCCACTAATTGAGTTCCCTGCACAGCATAACCAAAGTATATCTTCGATTACTTGGTTCACCCTTTCTGTTTGACCATCGGTCTCGGGGTGGTAAGCTGTGCTAAGATCTAAGAAAGTTTCTACTGCTTTGAAGAATGCAGTCCAAAATCTTGACGTGAATTTGGGATCTCGATCACTTACTATTCTCCTGGGTAGGCCATGCAATCTGAAGATTTCCTTGAGGAACACTTTGGCTACATCCACTACAGTGTAGGTTTCTTTTACTAGAATTAGATGGGCAACTTTGGTTAGTCTGTCAACTACCACTAAGATGGAGTTGTAACCTGATTGCACTGAAGGTAGTCCAGTAATAAAATCCATACTGAAACATTCCCACTTCATCTGGGGGATGTCTAATGGATGTAACTTCCCAGGCATTTGGAGAGGATTAGGCCAAAAACAATTGAATTATTAAGAAATTCAATGTAGATGGCTCAGGACGACAAGAGTAGAGTAACAGTGCATAAACACCATTAAGCTTTTACAAAGGGGGAGGATTCTATTTATAGGAAAAAGTGAGCCTCTAACCAAGCAAACTAATTCTAGAATTTTCCAGATCAGTTTGGTCAATTTTTAACCATTTTTGGGTCAGTTCAACTTACTTTTTGGATCTAGTTTTGAAATAGGAGAGAGGAGAGATGAAATATTTTATTTTATTGATTAAAAATTGGGGTAATGATGAGAAAAAAGGTGCCTACTTGATGAGGGGAGATCCCCACTCTGAGGTGTCAAAATTCAGTTTTTTTTACTCTTTTCTTTGGTCCTTAGTCCACTCTTCATCTTATGTGAGCATTTACTCATTTTGGGGGGGGGGGGGGGGGTCTTTTATTCTTCAATTTATCTCCTCCCTACATTTGGATTAATCTTATTGGTCCATAAGAACCTTAATCCAAAATTTTCAAAAAATCTGGACCCTTAGGCTAAGGTCTTTTGTGCACATTATAATTTATTTCTAATGCACCTTAGGAATTTCTTTTTAAACTTCTGTTTCGGCGGAATTTATTTTAATAAGAAGGGATATTTTTCCATCCAAAGATATCTAAAAACTGAATTATCTCTCTCTAGAATATTTTCTCTCTCTAAAATAGGTAGAAACAAGATCTTTTATTATTCTGAAAAGGGGATTGATTATAGGGGAAGAAACTGGACATCTTGAGGGGCTGGGGAGGAATCTTACAAATGAAGTTGCTTAATTATTTTAGATAATTAACTTAACAATCGAGAGAGATGGAGCAAGATGAAGAGAGAGAGAGAGAGAGAGAGAGAGAGAGAGAGATTGAGTGAAAGAGAGAAAGTTTGAGTGAGAGGGAGACTGTGTTGTTGTCTTTGTATGCCAAGTCATGTGCATAGACATTCAATATTTTTATATGCTTTCAAAAATTATTTTTATGTTATATTTATGAAACCTTATAAATAGAATAGAGATTGTCATGTTCCACTATTCTTATTTAAGGGATACCTCACCCACCCCTTTTTTTTTATATTGTCATAGGTTGGGTATACACTTTATTTTCATGACTTCATCCACCAATCCCTCTAATAACTCTCTTTCTCTATGTCTCCCTTCTCATTTTATTTTCGCTCATAAAAAATATTCTTTTTAAAATTTTTCATTTAAATAAAAAAAATATTTGTTAAAAAATAATTCTACTCTTTTTATTTTTTCATATTTAAAACAAAGAAAACACTTTTTAAAAAACTAATTCTACTTTTTCTCTATCTATGCCTTCTCTTTTCATTCCCTCTCTCTCTCTCTCTCTCTCTCTCTCTCTCTCTCTCTCTCTCTCTCTCTCTCTCTCTCTGGCTCTGATTGTTTAATCTCTCTCTCTCTCTTTCCCTATGTCTCCCTTATCCTCTCATTTTTCCTTGCAAAAAGATTTAAAAAACTAATTCTACTCTTTTTATTCCTTCTTATTTAAAATAAAATAAAAAACTTAAAAAAACTAATTCTGGTTTTTATATATATACATATTTTAATCGAACAGAGGCTAGTCAAGACCTCGACCGACCTTGCTACGTGAGACGTCCTCCATTGACTCTCCGTTAGCTGTTGCAACTATCAGATTAGGTCTCCATGACCTCATTCACAAGACGTTCAAAAAACTTCTCCACCATTCTTGACATAAAGCAGTCATTTAAAAACAGTTCAAAAATACAGTTTCTATAATAACGAACTCTCATCTTTCCACACTGCTCCTCCAAATCAACCCACATTAGTTAATTCCACAACCATTTCATAAGGATACCTATTCTCATTCAATCACATCATTTTTCATCTCATCATATCTTTCCTCAATTTATCCTCATCAGATCTCATCTACCCATATCCACATCTCATCACATCACATTTCTATAACGAACTCTCATCTTTCCACACTACTCCTCCAAATCAACCCACATTAGTTAATTCCACAACCATTTCATAAGGATACCTATTCTCATTCAATCACATCATTTTTCATCTCATCATATCTTTCCTCAATTTATCCTCATCAGATCTCATCTACCCATATCCACATCTCATCACATCACATTCATTCACATCTCATCCATTCAGATCACATCTCATCCATTCATTCACATCTCATCCATTCAGACCACATCACATTCATTCACATCTCATCCATTCAGATCACATCTCATCCATTCATTCACATCTCATCCATTCCTCAATTTATCCTCATCAGATCTCATCTAACCATATCCACATCTCATCACATCACATTCATTCACATCTCATCCATTCATTCACATCTCATCCATTCAAACCACATCACATTCACTCACATCTCATCCATTCAGACCACATCACATTCACTCACATCACATCTCATTTGTTTTACCTCACATCTCATTCATTCACATCTATCCCGATTCACATCCCATCACATCACATTCATTCATATCCATCACATTCACATTCATTCATATCCATCACATTCACATTCATTCATATCCATCACATTCATTCTCATCACGATTAAATCACATCACTTCTATCCACATCATATCTTATTCATACACATCTCATCTCATTCATCCACATCCATCCAATCGTTCACATGTACGACTACTCGCATCTATCCATACATTCATATCTATCACTTCACATCCACATATATTCATGTCACATCTCATCTCTTTACATCGCATCACATTCTTTCACATACACATCTATATCCATTCTTTCACATACATCCACATCCATTCTTTCACATATTCATTCACATGCATTCTTTGCATACACATTCACATCCATTCCTCACATCTCATCCATTCATTCACATTTATCTGATTCGCATCACATCCTATCACATCTATTCATCACTTCTATTCACATCACATCTATCCAATCATCTATCTGATTCGCATCACATCTCATCACATCTATTCATCTCATATTCTCATCACTTCTATTCACATCACATCTATCCAATCATCTATCTGATTTGCATCACATCTCATCACATCTACTCATCTCATGTTCTCATCACTTCTATTCACATCACATCTATCCAATCATCTATCTGATTCACATCTTATCTCATCACATCTATTCACCTCATATCTCATCACCTCTATTCACAGAATTTAAACATAGAATTTAAGAGTATCCTAAATTTTTTTTATAAAGATTCTTTACGCATCTATTTATGCATAACTCAAATTTAAGGAAAATAATACTTTTGAAATAAAATTAAATCTTTTATGCATCTTTCTATACATAAATTCAATTTTAATGAGAATAACACTTTTGAAATAAAAATAAATTCCTTTATGCATCTTTCTATGCATAAAATCAAAATTAATGAGAATAACTCTTTTGAAATAAAAATAAATTCCTTTATGCATCTTTCTATGCATAAAATCAAAATTAATGAGAATAACTCTTTTGAAATAAAAATAAATTCCTTTATGCATCTTTCTATACATAAGTCTGGAATCTTGATCCCTGATTTCCCTGCCCTGAAAACCTTGATCCAAAAGGAGTTGGACAATCCATACTGCAATATCCAAATCCTTGACAATTATAGCATTTCACTCCCTTGTTCAAGGGTGGAACTTCAGAAGTTGAATTCCAGGGGATTGAGTTTCGAGAAAAGGACATTTCTTCCATTCTGGAACTTCCCATATCCTGGGCTTGACCCTGATATCTCTTAGGCGGTGGAAGGTTGGAATCACCTTCTGGAACTAAAAACCTTTTGAAAGGTGATGGTGCTGGCTTTGGTGGTGGGACCTTGACATCAAAGGCCTTGGAGAAATCCTTCGCCATCCGCACTGCTTCGGCCATGGAAACTGGCTTGGCGTTCTTCACCAAAATATTCAAAGGTTCGTTCAGTCCCCGAATGAACCTGGCCACCATCAGCTGTTCTTCATTCAGCGGTGGGTGGCGAGTATTTGAGAAGGAGAGTGAATGCTTGGTGATATACTTTAATAGTTCTGCTAGCTCTAAGAATTCGTTCATCTTTGTTTTCCCAAAAAGCCGGGAGGACAGAACCTCATCCTTAGGTAAATTCTGAGATCATTCCATGTCTGGGTATTTCGATCCAGACGGTTTGTCTCGCAGTGGTTTCTCCATGCCACTCTGGCTGCTTCTACTATCTTCAGCCTTGCAAGAGCCATTTTGCTCTTCTCGTTGTACCCGATGACATCAAAGTACTCTTCCATTGCTTTGATCCACTTCTCCACAGCCTCGCCCAAGTTTTCCCCTTCACCCTTAAAAGGCCCAAGCTACGAACTATGAAGAGTTTTACGAACATCCAAGTCGAGCTCTTCCTCATCAAGTTGGGGGTTATCATTTCTACCACGACGACCTCGATCCATGTTCCTATCAATACGAAAAATCTTGTTAAGTCCCTTTATTTATGATTCAAATCCGATTTTTGATTCATCTGATTCTGGGGTTCTTTAGATAGGTCGGTTCCCCACAAAATTGTGGGACAAAGATCCTCGCATTATCAGATATAACAATTCATTCAGAACATATCATTTATATCTTTAACACAATAATGGTCTACTAGATCAAAATTTCCATCTGAACAGTACATGGGGGATTTCAATTTTATAGATTTTTAATTTGTCATCCCTTAACTTGATCCACTGGGTCAAGAGTTAACAGTAGCAATTTGTCAGCACAATCCACTAATCTCATAGTGATTTGCTGAAGTCATTATCGTCATTCCAATTACGATCATCAACACAGGGACTCGTCCCATTCATCCTCATTGTGGTTTTGCTCGGTTTATCGCTTTTCAACCAAAAATTTAGGAATCATCATTTTTTCAATGAGAATCCAATTCAACTCATCAGTTCTCAATCAGAATTTTAAAATCATATCAACCGCATTTGAATTCATCATCTGGATAGCATTTTAGCTTATAATTTCAAGATCTTAGATTTACTCGTATATACTGCTAGTAAAGAGCTGTAGTTATACCCTCTTAGATTTACTCGTATATATTGCCAATAAAGAGCTGCAGTTATACCCTCGGTATATACGAGTAGTCACGGTCCTTGGAACTATAAGGTAAATACCATCATGTCTAGGCCTCAAGCAAGTCAAGGATTCCATATAATTGCAGTACTTCCATCTGAAGACCTAATTATCAATTTAGGAATTTCATTCTGAATATCAATTTGTATGAGTTTCATCACACAATTTGAACCTTTTACTGCTACTTCTTAAATTTATGACATTCTTGGCTTCTCGATTGATCCACTTTAGCCAAATTGCTCTGATACCAGCTATAAGATCCATGTCCCCTCCGCAGTACAAATTCAGGGTGCTAGCAATGGAAGTAGCACTTCTTGCGTGGGGTAGGGTCCCACACTCGGGGCCTCGCCCACGGATATCCGGACAAGAGACTAATCCATCGGTTCTTCCAAAATCGAACCCGAAAAAACTTCCCTTGCTCGGAAAGCATAGGCGATTCCTCCAGGATAAATTTTTCTCTAACGTAGTCAAAAGCCTTAACTAACTGAACTAATCTGACCGAACCCGTAGTATCAAAGTCAGATTAAGGAAAAGATTGCACTTGGATCATAGAGACCGACGCTTTTTTCCTCATAGAGAGGCACAGCCATTGGTTATTTTCCATAGAACAATTTTTATCCGGGATTTACCTCATCTATCGTACCATAATAGAATTGAGTCTCATTTTAGGGATCCATCATTCCAGCCTAACCCCATCCAGTCCCACTGCCCAACCACTGTAGTGATGGGATCCAATTAGGAATTTGGTTAGGTTTTGTCCTGGGTACCAGGGAAAAGAGTTCCCAGGCCCCCTAGCCGAATATTCATGCAAACTTAAAACTAGTCACACCACTTACACACCCCCAGTATGAAATTGCCTTTTTCACAGAATCAGCTATCTTTAAAAACAATCATTTAATGAAACCATTGTGTCACTGATCATAATCCTCAAAATCTCCTGTTAAATCCTTATTTCCAATCATTCCTTCATCGGTGTACCTATGGCATCATTGGTAACCAGAACGCTCATCACCACCTGTCCACTCAGGGGCCTTTTCGATAGTTCCTAGCTCATAGTAACCGGCACTATATTCACACATCAAAATGGAATCTCCGTTGAAGATCAGCAAGATCAACCAAGGAATCCATATAAAAGAGCCATGGACTCATCCGTTGAGGACCAGCAAGGTCAATCAACTAGATCCATGCCCGAATTGAGAAAACAACTCTTACTCCTTGTTCCAATATCTTCCACGACGCACGCGTGGTATCGTTGTCGACGAGCACCGTATGGTCAGCACCCTCTAGGATCCTTCGCAGAGCAGGTGACCTAGTGCTTCACTCATAGGCCGCTTCCTTGGTCCCTCATCCACCGTACCGGAAGCTCACCATTTTAATCGAACCGAGGCTGGTCAAGACCTCGGCCGACCTTGCTACGCGAGACGTCCTCCATTGACTCTCACTCAGCTGTTGCAACTATCAGATTAGGTCTCCACGACCTCATTCACAAGATGTTCAAAAAACTTCTCCAACATTCTTGACATAAAGTAGTCATTTAAAAACAGTTCAAAAATACAGTTTCTACTATAACGAACTCTCGTCTTTCCACACTGCTCCACATCAACCCACATTATTTAATTCCACAACCATTTCATAAGGATTCCTATTCTCATTCAATCACATCATTTTTCATCTCATCACATCTTTCCTCAATTTATCCTCATCAAATCTCATCCACTCGCATCTACCCATATCCACATCTCATCACATCACATTCATTCACATCTCATCCATTCAGACCACATCACATTCACTCACATCTCATCCATTCAGACCACATCACATTCACTCACATCACATCTCATTCATTTTACCTCACATCTCATTCATTCACATCTATCCCGATTCACATCCCATCACATCACATTCATTCATATCCATCACATTCACATTCATTCATATTCATCACATTCATTCTCATCTCACCATTAAATCACATCACTTCTATCCACATCATATCTTATTCATACACATCTCATCTCATTCATCCACATCCATCCAATCGTTCACATGTACGACTACTCGCATCTATCCATACATTCATATCTATCACTTCACATCCACATATATTCATGTCACATCGCATCACATTATTTCACATACACATCTATATCCATTCTTTCACATACATCCACATCCATTCTTTCACATATTCATTCAAATCCATTCTTCGCATACACATTCACATCCATTCCTCACATACACATTCACATCCTTTATCATCACATACATTCACTCACATCTCATATCATTCATTTACATTCTGATTCACATGACATCACATCTCATCCATTCATTCACATTTATCAGATTCGCATCACATCCCATCACATCTATTCATCTCATACTCTCATCACTTCTATTCTGATTCACATGACATCACATCTCATCCATTCATTCACATTTATCTGATTCGCATCACATCCCATCACATCTATTCATCTCATACTCTCATCACTTCTATTCACATCACATCTATCCAATCATCTATCTGATTCACATCACATCTAATCATCTCATATTCTCATCACTTCTATTCACATCACATCTATCTGATTCGCATCACATCTATTCATCTCATATTCTCATCACTTCTATTCACATCACATCTATCCAATCATCTATCTGATTCACATCTTATCTCATCACATCTATTCACCTCATATCTCATCTCCTCTATTCATAGAATTTAAACATAGAATTTAAGTGGATCCTAATTTTTTTTATAAAGATTCTTTACGCATCTATTTATGCATAATTCAAATTTAAGGAAAATAACACTTTTTAAATAAAATTAAATCCTTTTATGCATCTTTCTATACATAAATTCAATTTTAATGAGAATAACACTTTTGAAATAAAAATAAAATCCTTTATGCATCTTTCTATGCATAAAATCAAATTTAATGAGAATAACTCTTTTGAAATAAAAATAAATTCCTTTATGCATCTTTCTATGCATAAAATCAAAATTAATGAGAATAACTCTTTTGAAGAAAAAAAAATCCTTTATGCATATTTCTATGCATAAAATCAAAATTAATGAGAATAACTCTTTTGAAATAAAAATAAATTCCTTTATGCATCTTTCTATGCATAAATTCAATTTTAATGGGAATAACACTTTTGAAATAAAAATATTTCTTTTATACATCTTTCTATGCGTAAAATCAAAATTAATGAGAATAACTCTTTTGAAATAAAAATAAATTCCTTTATGCATCTTTCTATGGCATAAATTCAATTTTAATGGGAATAACACTTTTGAAATAAAAATAATTCTTTTATGCATCTTTCTATACATAAATTCGATTTTAATGAGAATAACACTTTTGAAATAAAAATAAATTCCTTTATGCATCTTTCTATGCATAAAATCAAAATTAATGAGAATAACTCTTTTGAAATAAAAATAAATTCCTTTATGCATCTTTCTATGCATAAAATCAAAATTAATGAGAATAACTCTTTTCAAATAAAAATAAATTCCTTTATGCATCTTTCTATGCATAAATTCAATTTTAATGGGAATAACACTTTTGAAATAAAAATAATTCTTTTATGCATCTTTCTATACATAAATTTGATTTTAATGAGAATAACACTTTTGAAATAAAAATAAATTCCTTTATGCATCTTTCTATGCATAAAATCAAAATTAATGAGAATAACTCTTTTGAAATAAAAATAAATTTCTTTATGCATCTTTCTATGCATAAAATCAAAATTAATGAGAATAACTCTTTTGAAATAAAAATAAATTCCTTTATGCATCTTTCTATGCCTAAATTCAATTTTAATGGGAATAACACTTTTGAAATAATTAGAATGCACAAATGGAAGGAATTAATCTTTTAGAATAACCTAATGATAAACTTTAGTTCCACAAAATTTAAGAAAATTTTGCCATGACCTCCTTTGTATGGCTGACCATTTCTCAATTTTAACATTCAATTTATAACTTGAATTAATCCAATTTGAATTCTAATATCTCTTATCTACTCCATTTTCCAAAAATTAAGAGAGTAAACAATGAAAAGAGTTTAATCAATCATTCAATTAAACTTTCTAGGATTAAGAAGGGCTGAATTGTAAAGAAGAGAAGGGGGTGGCCTTTCCATCAAGGCATAGCATCAGATTTTAATTCAAACATTTTCAAATCATAAAATTTAAGAAAACCATAGATTTAAAATTCACAATAAGTAAGAATTAAGCTTGCATGGAGTTTGTAAGCTTTCCTTTAGCTTGAGGGATTGAGGGTTCTACTCTTGTTTGCAGTAAGAGTGGCCACCAGTTCTTTTGAAGAGGATTTAGTTAAAAACAATTGAATTATCAAGTGAATTCAATGTATTTGACTCTGTGGAGGAGTAGAGTAACAGTGCATAAACACTATTAACCTTTTACAAAGGGGGAGGCTTCTATTTATAGGAAAAAGTGATTCCTATCTTGCTTAGCTCGATAAACTTGCCTGTGATTGGCCTTTTGGGTATGCATGTGGACAAGTCCCACCAACACCATAATCTCATCAAGACTAATGTTCTCATCAATTTACACAATGCTTTGAGATACTTGCATGAAGTATTTGTCTAATCTTTACACAAAACCCTCTATACTTTCCTTCTCTTTGTTGTTGGGACGAAAAAGGAAAGGTGCCAATATCTCTCCATATAGCTAGATAGAGAGTCCTCATATAAAAATACCATGCATTGATCTCTAAAGCACTTTTTCTCTTGGGTGGTCAAAAAGTGTTGCACAACATCATATGCCAAATTCGGCCAATCCCAATCATATTTGTGCATTTCCTTCACCCACCAATATTGAGCTCTTCCCTTGAAATGAGAAGCCATTTTCTTCACTTTGTCAAGCTTGCCACAAGGAAAGGCATGAAAATAGGCATCCCAATTACGAATCCAATCCTTGAGTCCCATGCAAGTGATTTCTTCACCATCAAATGCAAACAATCTTTGTGCAAATGGCTCTCCTCTTCTAAACCATAGACTACCCACTTGAGTAGACACCATATACTCAAGAAAAGCTTGCACTTTCATTGGTTTCAATAGCCTTGTATGCACAAGCCCATACATCATGGCAAACCTAAATCTTGCTTTAACATCTACAACCTTTTGATTGTGTTCTATACTCCTTATGTCTTCAAAAGCATATTTTACTTTGTCTTGACTCTCAATTGATAAAGGTCTTTGACAGTCATTTCCACCCATTGCGCTTAAAGATGAAAAGTCTTCGGTTGGCCTTACTTGAGAGAAGCCTTATCCTTGTGTACCATACATGCTTGAATAAGGTTGCTTCATATAAACATTGCTTCTTGCTTATAGAGCATCAAAATCCTCTTCATCACACTATCCTCAATTGAGTTTATAAGATCACACTCAAGGGTGTTGAGTTGAGATTCAACTCCACTTTCTTGGTTCCAATCACTATTGCTATGAGTGACCTCATAGGAAGAATCATAATCACCTTGATTGAGTTGAGATTTAACTTCACTTTTAGACTTCCGAATGCCCTTGAAGATCATACTCATAGTCTTCATCACATTGATCATTATCCATGCATGTTGAATCTTCCATGATTGTCACTATCCTCATTGGAAGTATCCTCTTCAATGCAATCTTCCTCATCTGTGGCATAACTTCCATTGCAAGTATTATAACCATCTTCATCCCTATAATAGCTTTCATAATCCTCACTATCATAGTTACCCATGACTCTTGAATAGTGTACCGGAACCAAAATTGCTCAATTATGCCCCCGGTACAAGATTTGATCCAACTAGTGACTCACGAATCTGATCAAAAAAGTTGGACGCTTTTCATGAAGCTTATAGGGTGAGGATTGAAGCCCAATGATTGTTTTCCGATCAGTCCTAAACTCTCTTGACTAAATTAGGGTTTAGCACTATGCTCTATGCAATCAAAAATTTCCAAAACATTAAATAGGTTGTATTTTGCTCAAACAAACTCCAAATTTGATGAGCTTTAGTTTTCCACATCCGCAATGGAAAGAGGAACGCACGTGCCACCCTGGATCCCACTTTGGATGTGCGCTATACCTCTCTATTTTGAGGTTTTTGAAGTACTATTAAAAATAGAAAATTGGCTATAAAATGACCAAAACTAACCTAATTTTAATGACGCAATGGAAAGAGGAACGCATGTGCCACCCTGGATCCCACTTTGGATGTGCGCTATACCTCTGTCTTTGTCTTGTTAGGATTGTCTTGGCAAGTACTATCATTTCCCCAAAAGGTTTGACCAAAGTGAAAGTGAAAGTCAACTTTGTTTTGACTTTTGCAAAAAGTCAACTCTGCTACTTTGCCTAAATAAATGATATTGGAATCGGAAGGTTAAAGACTTGTTTGGAAGGTCTAATGGAGTCCTAAGATGATGTGTAAAAATACTTGTGACACAAATTAGGGTCTATGACTGAATTAGGGTTTTGTAATTTTTTATTTGACCCCCCAAATGATGTCGAAATCAAGAGTTTAAAGGCTTGACGTGGAAATCTTAGGAAATACCTAAAAACCCCACTGACTAAATCTAGGGTTTAGGTTGTAGTAGGTATGTAGGGAAATCTTAGAAATTTTGGGAGCATTTTGTTTGCTTTTGGAACCAAATCTCAATATATCCAAGCAAAACCATAGATTCCCATCAAACACCTCTTGTTTTTGCCATCATAAAGCATCCATAATGCATCAATAAGAATCCATATCCATCCAATTAGTGTCCACAAAATGCATCCAAAATCATATCACTTTGCTCCTTCCAAGGCATCCACTTTCCAATGTGTCAAAACTTTGCCAAATGAAAATAAATCGATTACCATAATTGGAAGTCGATGAAGCACGTTGAAGCTTGCCGATCTCCCAGCCAAGCTCTTCCAACTCCCTTACCCAAGTTTGAAATCCATGTCTTTCCCACCAAGTACCCAATCCTCCACCTTACTGCTTTCCTATGGCAATCACGGCAAGGAAACACTCCCCTTGGCCTCTCCTCCAAATGCCAAGGTATCCTCACACATATTCTAGCTAGCTTTTTGTGAGGTCCCTATGCTGTGAGGTCCATATCCCCACCGCGCAACGAATTCAGGGGTTCTAGCAGCAGAAGTAGCACTTCTTACGTGGGGCAGGGTCTCACACTCGGGACCTCGCCCACGGATATCCGAACAAGAGACTAATCCATCGGTTCTTCCAAAATCAAACCCGAAAAAACTTCCCTTGCCCGGAAAGTACGGGCGATTCCTCCAGGATAACTTTTCTCTAACGTAGTCAAAAGCCTTAACTAACTGAACTGATCTGACCGAACCCGTAAGTCTCATAGTCAGATCAGGGAAAAGATCATACTTGGATCATAGAGACCAACACTTTTTTCCTCATTCAGAGGCATAGCCGTTGCCATAGAACAATTTTTGTCCGGGATTTACTTCATCTATCAAACCAGAATAGAATTGAGTCTCAATTTAGGGATCCATCAGTCCAGCCTAACCATCCAGTCCCATGGGTTAGCCAACCGCCCAACCACTCTAGTGATGGGATCCAATTAAGAATTTGGTTAGGTTGTCCTGGGTACCAGGGAAAAGAGTTCCCAGGCCCCCTAGCCGGATATTCATGCAAACTTAAAACTAGTCACACCACTTACACACCCAATATGAAATTGCTTTTTTCACAGATTCAACAATCTTACAACAATCAGTTAATGAAACCATAGTGTCACTGATCATAATCCTCTAATTGTCCAATTGAATCCTTATTTCCAAACATTCCTTCATCGATGTACCTATGGCATCATTGGCAACCAAAACGCTCACCCCCTGTCCACTCAGGGGCCTTTTCGTTCCTAGCTCATAGTAACCGGCAAGTATTCACTTTAACAAAAATGGAGTCTCCGTTGAAGATCAGCAAGATCAACCAACAGATCCATATAAAAGAGCCACGGACTCATCCGTTGAGGACCAACAAGGTCAATCAACCAGATCCATGCCCGAATTCAGAAAACAACTCTTACTCCTTGTTCCAATATCTTTCCCGACGTACATGTGGGTATCTTCGGTGACCCAGAGCCTGAGCACCGTATGGTCAGCACCCTCTAGGATCCTTCGCAAGTCACCTAGCGCTTCACTCATAGGCCGCTTCCTTGGTCCCTCATCCACTGTACCGGAAGCTCACCATTTAAATCAAACCGAGGCTGGTCAAGACCTCGGCCGACCTTGCTATGCAAGACGTCCTCCTTTGACTTTCCGTCACACAGCAGTTGCAACTTTAACAGATAGGTCTCCACGACCTCATTCACAAGACGGTCAAAATGCTTCCCCAGCATTCTTGACATAAAACAATCATTTAAAAAACAGATTTCACATACAAATACAGTTCCAACAATATTTCCATCTTTTCTCATCACTCCACATCCTTTCACATTAGTCCCCATCTTTTCTCATCTTCCCACAATTTTTTTTTCTTCATCGATCCCTATCACATCACATCATTCCCCTATCACATCACATCATTCCCACATCAAATCACATCCAATCCACATCATCCATACATCCATCCACATCAATCCACATTATCCACACATCCATCCTCCACATCTTCCATACATCCATCCACATCAATCCACATTATCCACACATCAATCCACATTATCCATACATCCATTCACGTCAATCCACATTATCCACACATCAACCCACATCATCCATACATCCATCCACATCAATCCACATCATCCTCCATACATCCATCCACATCAATCCACATTATCCACATCATCCACATCATCCATACATCCATCCACATCATCCACATTATCCACTCATCCATCCACATCAATCCACATTACCCACACATCAATCCACATTCATTTCATAAGTATTCCCATTCATTTCATAAGTATTCCCATTCTCATCTAATCACATCTTTTTCTATCACATCACTTATTTCCTCATTTATCCTCATCAGATCACATCTACTTGCATCTACCCATAAATCTCATCAGATCACATCTACTTGCATCTACCCATAAATCTCATCACCTCACATACATTAACATCTATCCAGTTTACATCGCATCTTATCACATCCATTTCACATCACATTTTCATTCATTCACATCCCGATTCACATGCTAACACATTCATTCACATCCCTTATCGTTCATTCACATCCCGATTCACATGTTATCAAATTCATTCACATCCTATATCATTCATTTACATCATGATTCACATGACATCACATCTCATCTATTCATTCACATTTATCTGATTCGCATCAGATATCATCACATCTATTTACCTTTCATTCTCATCACTCCTTATCAGATATCTGATTCGCATCAGATATCATCACATCTATTTACCTTTCATTCTCATCACTCCTTATCACATCCATCCATCCATTCATTCACATCTATTTATCTCTCATTCTCATCACTTCTATTCCCATCACATCCATCCATCCATTCATTCCCATCTATCTGATTCGCATCCCATCTCATCACATCTATTTACCTCTCATTCTCATCACTTCTATTCTCATCACATCCATCCATCCATTCATTCTCATCTATCTGATTCGCATCCCATCTCATCACATCTATTTACCTCTCATTCTTATCACTTCTATTCTCATCACATCCATCCTCTATTCATTCACATTTATCTGATTCATATCACATCTTATCACATCTATTTATAGAATGTAAGAGAATTCTTATTTTTGATATAAAGATTCTTTACGCATCTATTTATACATAAGAACAACTTCAGTGGAAAATAACACTTTTATAAAAATCCGTTTATGCATCTATTTATGCATAAATTCAATTTTGCGGAGAATAACTCTTTCGAAATAAAAATAAATCTTTTATGCATCTTTCTATGCATAAATTAAATATTAATGAGAATAACTCTTTTGAAATAAAAATAAATCTTTTATGCATCTTTCTATGCATAAATTAAATATTACTCTTTTGAAATAAAAATAAATTTCTTTATGCATCTTTCTATGCATAAAATCAAAATTAACGAGAATAACTCTTTTGAGAAAATAAATTTCTTTATGCATCTTTGTATGCATAAAATCAAAATTAATGAGAATAACTCTTTTGAACTAAAAATAAATTTCTTTATGTATCTTTCTATGCATAAAATCAAAATTAATGAGGATAACTCTTTTGAAATAAAAATAAATTTCTTTATGCATCTTTCTATGCATAAAATCAAAATTAATGAGGATAACTCTTTTGAAATAAAAATAAATTTCTTTATGTATCTTTCTATGCATAAAATCAAAATTTGATGAAAGTAACGCTTTTATTTAAAAAAATTCTTTTATGCATCTATTTATGCATAAATTCAACTTTAATGAAAGTAACACTTTTATAATAATAAAAATTCTTTTATGCATCTATTTATGCATAAAAATCAATTTTAATGAAAGTAACACTTTTATAATCAAAATATTCCCAATATGCATCTTTCTATGCATAGAAACTAGTTCTAATGAAAATAACACTTTTATTATAAAAATATTTCTAATATGCATTTTCCTATGCATAGAATAAAAATAACACTTTTAGATTACACAAGCGGTGGGGATTACTCTTTTTGAATAATAAAAGATAAAACTTATTTCACAAAATTTAAGAAAATTTTACCATAACAACCTCGTTTGTATGGCTGACCATTTTTCAATTTTTTTCATTCTCAAGTTACTTAGAAATTATCCCAAATGGTTTAAAGCATTCTAAACTAATCAAATTTCACTTTTTAAAGAGAAACAATATGAAAAGTTTAATTCTAATAATTTGGTTACACATCTAGTATAAAGAAAGGCTGAATTCAAGAATGAAGAGAGGGGGAAAGCCTTTCCAACAAGGCATAGCATCAGCAAGATCAACCAACAGATCCATATAAAAGAGCCATGGACTCATCCGCCGCCGCTGAGAACCAGCAAGGTCAATTAACCAGATCCATGCCCGAATTCAGAAAACAACTCTTACTCCTTGTTCCAATATCTTCCCCGACGTACATGTGGGTATCTTCGGTGACCCAGAGCCCAAGCAATGTATGGTCAGCACCCTCTAGGATCCTTCGCAGGTCACCTAGCGCTTTAGTCATAGGCCGCTTCCTTGGTCCCTCATCCACTGTATCGGAGCTCACCATTTAAATCAAACCGAGGCTGGTCAAGACCTCGGCCCGCGACCTTGCTACACGAGACGTCCTCCTTTGACTCTCCGTCTCACCAGCAGTTGCAACTTTAATAGATAGGTCTCCACGACCTCATTTACAAGATGGTCAAAATGCTTCCCCAGCATTCTTGACATAAAATAGTCATTTAAAAACAGATTTCACATACAAATACAGTTCCAACAATATTTCCATCTTTTCTCATCACTCCACATCCTTTCATATTAATCCCCATCTTTTCTCATCTTCCCACAAATTTTTTTTTCCTCATTGATCCCTATCACATCACATCATTCCCACATCAAATCACATCCAATCCACATCATCCATACATCCATCCACATCAATCCACATTATCCACACATCCATCCACATCTTCCATACATCCATCCACATCAATCCACATTATCCACACATCAATCCACATTATCCATACATCCATTCACGTCAATCCACATTATCCACACATCAACCATACATCCATCCACATCAACCCACATCATCCATACATCCATCCACATCATCCAAATCATCCATACATTCATCCACATCAATCCACATTATCGACACATCCATCCACATCATCCACATCAATCCACATCATCCATACATCCATCCACATCAATCCACATTATCCACTCATCCATCCACATCAATCCACATTCATTTCATAAGTATTCCCATTCTCATCTAATCACATCTTTTTCTATTACATCACTTATTTCCTCATTTATCCTCGTCAGATCACATCTACTTGCATCTACCCCCATACATCTCATCACCTCACATACATTAACATCTATCCAGTTTACATCGCATCTTATCACATCCATTTCACATCACATCTCATTCATTCACATCCTGATTCACATGCTAACATATTCATTCATGTCCCTTATTGTTCATTCACATCCCGATTCATTATCACAATCATTCACATCCTATATCATTCATTTACATCGTGATTCACATGACATCACATCTCATCTATTCATTCACATTTATCTTATTCGCATCACATATCATCACATATATTTACCTTTCATTCTCATCACTTCTATTCTCATCACATCCATCCATCCATTCATTCTCTCATCTATCCGATTTGCATCCCATCGCATCACATCTATTTACCTCTCATTCTCATCACTTCTATTCTCATCACATCCATCCATCCATTCATTCCCATTATCTATCTGATTCTCGCATCCTATCTCATCACATCTATTTACCTCTCATTCTCATCACATCCATCCATCCATTCATTCCCATTATCTATCTGATTCTCGCATCCTATCTCATCACATCTATTTACCTCTCATTCTCATCACTTCTAATCTCATCACATCCATCCATCCATTCATTCTCATCTATCTGATTCACATCCCATCTCATCACATCTATTTACCTCTCATTCTCATCACTTCTATTCTCATCACATCCATCCATCCATTCATTCCCATCTATCTGATTCGCATCCCATCTCATCACATCTATTTACCTCTCATTCTCATCACTTCTATTCTCATCACATCCATCCATCCATTCATTCTCATCTATCTGATTCGCATCCCATCTCATCACATCTATTTACCTCTCATTCTCATCACATCCATCCATCCATTCATTCCCATCTATCTAATTCGCATCCCATCTCATCGTATCTATTTACCTCTCATTCTCATCACTTCTATTCTCATCACATCCATCCTCTATTCATTCTCATCTATCTGATTCATATCACATCTTATCACATCTATTTATAGAATGTAAGAGAATTCTTATTTTTGATATAAAGATTCTTTACGCATCTATTTATGCATAAGAACAACTTCAGTGGGAAATAACACTTTTATAAAAATTCGTTTATGCATAAATTCAATTTTAAGGAGAATAACTCTTTCGAAATAAAAATAAATCTTTTATGCATCTTTCGATGCATAAATTCAATTTTAATGAGAATAACTCTTTTGAGATAAAAATAAATTTCTTTATGTATCTTTCTATGCATAAAATCAAATTAATGAGAATAACTCTTTTGAACTAAAAATAAATTTCTTTATGCATCTTTCTATGCATAAAATCAACATTAATGAGAATAACTCTTTTGAAATAAAAATAAATTTCTTTATGCATCTTTCTATGCATATAATCAAAATTAATGAGAATAACTCTTTTGAAATAAAAATAAATTTCTTTATGCATCTTTCTATGCATAAAATCAAAATTTATTTTCTTTATTCCATTTAATGATTTTCTAATTTTTGTTTTCTTTAAAATGAAAAATGATGCTATGCCTTGTTGGAAAGGCTTTCCCCCTCTCTTCATTCTTGAATTTAGCATTTCTTTATCCTAGATGTGTAACCAAATTGTTAGAATTAAACTTTTCATATTGTTTCTCTTTAAAAAGTGGAATTTGATTAGTTTAGAATGCTTTAAACCATTTGGGATAATTTCTAAGTAACTTGAGAATGAAAAAAATTTAAAAAATGGTCAGCCATACAAAGGAGGTTATGGTAAAATTTTCTTAAATTTTGTGAAACAAGTTTTATCTTTTATTATTCAAAAAGAGTAATCCCCACCGCTTGTGTATTTTAAAAGTGTTATTTTTATTCTATGCATAGGAAAATGCATATTAGAAATATTTTTATAATAAAAGTGTTATTTTCATTAGAACTAGTTTCTATGCATAGAAAGATGCATATTGGGAATATTTTGATTATAAAAGTGTTACTTTCATCAAAATTGTTTTTTATGCATAAAAGATTTTTTTTAATTATAAAAGTGTTACTTTCATTAAAATTAAATTTATGCATAAATAGATGCATAAAAGAATTTTTTTTATAAAAGCTTACATGAATTTTTGTGAGCTTTCCTTTGGCTTGATGGTTTGAGGGATCTACTCTTGTTTGCAACAAGAGTGGCCACACCAATTCTTTTGAAGAGGAAATAGTCAAAAACTAATGAATTATTAATAAATTCACTGTTTTTGGCTCTGGGGAGGAGTAGAGTAACAGTGCATAAAACACTATTAACCATTTACAAAGGGGGAGGCTTCATTTATAGGAAAAAGTGAGCCTCTAACCAAGCAAATTGATTCTAGAATTTTCCAGATCAGTTTGGTCAAATTTTTACCATTTTTAGGTCAGTTTAGCTTACTTTTTGGATCTAGTTGAAGTAGGAGAGAGGAGGAGAGATAAAAATATCTCATTATTTGTGAGTTTAAAACTCAACCACACATGTGAAATAGGCGCCTCCTTCATGAGGGGAATTCCCCCACACTGAGGTGTCAAAAATGCATCATTTCTTCTAAATATCTCTTCTTTTTTAACTAATAACCTTGTCCTTAGTCAACTCTTCATCTTATGTGAGTATTTACTCATTTTTGGGGGGATTTCTTTTTATTCTTCAATTCATCTCCTCCCTACATTTGGATTAATCTAATTGGTCCTCCATAGGAACCTTAATTCAAAAAATTTAGAAAATCTGGACCCTCAAGCTAAGGTCCTTTTTACATGATTTCAATTTATTCCAATTGCACATTGAAATTTCTTTCTAAATATCTATTTCAGGGGAAACCATTTTAGACACTAAGAGGAGATCCACAAAAAATGGGATCAAAGATGACCTGGTCTACACCACACAAGATAATACCTAATCTACCCAAGCTCTAGATACCATGTTGCGAAAACGTGGTACTTATGCTAGATCAAGAAGATGTGGAGGGAGAGAGACCCAAAATACAAGAATGACTCTTGCTTATTAAGTTGCTTACACATACAACTACGCTTCATGCTTCATACAAATGCCTTTAGCATGTGCCTTTAAATAGGCTTGCTAGTGGCCTAGGGTTAGGTGGCTCCCTTAGGACCATTCACACCCACACACATTCTACACCCTTGTTCACTAAGGATCCAAGGCCTATATCTTAATAAGTCATCGAGCTGACGCTAGGGGACCTATGGGGTATGCTTGTTCCCCGATGTGGTGTAACTTATAGTTTTAAGGTATGAAATTCAATTCATAAATAGATTATCCAAACTTGGCAAAATTGAACTTCTTAAAGATTTTAGGCTACCTTTTCGGTATATTGACGACTTATGCTTTATTAATAATCAAAATATTTGCCTGTTTTTTAACCTAAACATTGAAAGAAGTATTGATGGATATTTCCACTCAATATTATTTCCATAAAATCTACACACATTACTCATGGTGGTGTGGTCAGTGAAACTACATTTCTTACCTCTCATGTTTGAATTCACTTACTAGAATGTTTGTTTCCTTAATTGCATGGAAAAAGGATAAATTACCTATTAGAAATGTTTCATTTATTCAATTAGATAGCAATAGACCTCAAAGTCTTACATACAAAGTTTGTATGTCCCAACTATTGACCATTCTTTATTCAACATCAATGGTAGGAGAAGCTTTTAGAGATATACTTGAACTCATTTTTTTATTTGTCAAAAATGGTTTTCAAAAATGTATTATTCAAAGAAACATTATACAATTCATATTCTCAATTTCTTTTCCCGGAATTAAGTACCAGGTCACTAAACTTTTATCACTTCTTGGTGAAGGGTAGGGCCACCACTTGGTGGGGCCCATACCCTCACCTTGTGGTGTTCTATATTCCTAGTTATGGGGTTGGACACATACGTGCGCATGCGCATACACACAAATTGCTTGCATTCTTGTGTTTATAGACACATTCCCAACATGTATGTTGATTTACATATGTACTCATTCACATATGCACAAATTTGCATTTCAAGATAATTAATTTGGCCATACTGACTTAGTTTTACATTTTTTTTAAATATGGTTAGTTGCTTGATCATGCATAAAGACACATTCCCACACACATGAGTACATTTACACACATTTATGAATTTACTTTTCAAGATAATTAATATGTCCTTACTTAGGTTTACAATCGATTTCAAAATTGTACTTACATTCTATCATTTTTATTAAAGAAGCAACGTATTATTACACACACACACACACACACACACAACCTTCAAAATTATAATTAGGTTGTTCACGCCGCCGGTTATGTATAAGCGTGATTACTGTAGTACATAAGCTAGTTTTTCTTACTAATCTAATGGCGAGAGCCTTAATCTTGATGCGGGTACTAAAGCAGTGTAGTTTTTGAAGGCAGAATTTGTAATATTATTTTTCATATGGAAGAGCTCGATTCTCTATTTTTTTGGGCTTATAGTTTTATATTTAATACCTTTGTTAATTTGTTTCTAATGCTTAGCATTACTAACCATGTCTTGTTCTTAATAGTTATTACTGATGGTTACTGGTTAATTTAAAGTTAAGCACATAACTTTTTTTAAAAGGTCTTTTTTCTCTACATGCTGTTGTATATTTAGCTCAAACTTTGTTAATAAAGTTTTTACTATTGTTCAACTAACACAAATGCAAACCTTTTCACATTTTAATACTAATGTTTACGGTCCTGTTTCTTTACATTTGTTTTAACATGCTTTTATTTATTTTTTAATTCCATTGTTTAACTTGTTCAACTAACCCTTTGCTAACCATTGTTCAACTAACCCTAATTGCTAACCATGTATACACTCTCTTACTTATTCTAAGTTAATCAAGTTTATTTTTATTTCCATGTACACACTCAACCATTCATGTTTTTGTCAATCTCAATACCGCATTTAAAAGATTTTTTATTTCTTACACACAGTCATACACCTTTTCACACATAAAACACACACACACCCTCACACTTATAGTTCACACGAACACTGGTATGACAACCATGGTATGACACATTGAACACACACACACACACACACACAGAGACATTTAGTCATCTTTCTGTTACATGTACACACACATATAAACTTATTCACACAATCCACACACATATTTTGACACTCACACATGCACACACAAGTACACTCATTCATTTCTTACTAACATAAAATTGCTTTTTTTTGTATACACGTTTACTTATTGTGTTTTACTCACTCTTGCACACATATAACACAAACTATTTAATATATTAGTCATTTTAACGCTTACATTGATGTAATCATTATTGAGTTATCACCTTGTAGAAATACTTATTTGAGCACATATTCTCACACTTACTCAATTACACACTCACACACTCTTTCTCTTTTTTCTCTCTCTCTCTCTCTCTCTCTGTCTCTCTCTATCACACACACACACACACACACACACACATTGTATTATCTCAATTGTCTTCTTTCTATTGTCTTGCATAGGAAGCTATGCTTCTTTCATAGGATGTTATGCTTCTTACATTTCGTAAAAACATTATTTACACATATGTGCTCAAGGACATTATTGGACTAAGCAATATGTATTAATTGAAAGAGAGCTTTATATATTCCTTTTGTTGATAGACATAAAGGCTTCCTTTACTATTAAAATGTGACCTCTATAACATGAGGGAAGAGGTGGTGACACCTGTCTTCCCAACTAAACAATTTAATGTTTTAACTTGAGTTGTTTGTTGGATGGTGGCAGGTATAATCTCCTCTCTCTCTCTCTCTCTCTCTCTCTCTCTCACACACACACACACACACACACACACACGCATGCACACACACACGCACGCACGCACACACACGCATGCAGGCACACACACACACACACACATGCACGCACACACTCTCCCTCTTCTCACCTCTCTCTCTCTCTCTCTCTCTCTCTCTCTCTCTCTCTCACACACACACACACACACACACACACACACCATCCACATGCACATGTGTAAGTAACCCCAAAATTTCTCGATGAATACATATGATCATAACCTCATCAAATTTTCATAATTTCTTACATCCAAGAGGATCACTACTTCTTTCACTTTCTTTCACCAACTTACATTCAGCATACTCTAATCAACTTTTCAGCACAAATAGACCACACAAATACAAATTTAAAAGAACTCTTGCCTCCCCTTAAATAATAAATTTGTAAGCTACCCTCCTCATTCACATAATGTCATTGTAGCCCTGATATTTTAACAATGTTGGCACTTAAGTTCCCAAGCCTTTGAATAAAAATGAGCTCCCTACTACTACTAACCTCATGAAGGCTCTAAACATGCTATACAATCAATTATTTCCTCTCCATAATTAACCTTGATTTACATATGGCCGTTTGTAATTTTGTGTAATGCTCCAAATATTGGACTTGAAATAATTTTTAGAAACTTCATATCTTTAGAGTTTAGAATGTATATATGAGTCTAGGATCTCATTTGAAATAATTTTTGGAAAAATCATACCTTTAGAGTTTAGAATGTATATACGAGTCTAGGATCTCAATTATATGTTTTTTAAAATAATAAGAATTGTTTTTTGTGCCCAAGAGTGATTTTTACTATTTTGTGAGTTGTTTTTTGAGTAGTTTAGATATAGAAGAAAGTTTGCATGAGAGATTTGCAAGATAATTTGGATAGAAAAATTTTACTAAGCACGCCCTGGCCTGATTCACCTATCTATATGCCCAAACTTATCCTCTAAACTTGTACACACGTTATTTATAACTCATTATTTGCATAGTTTTTTATGCTGTATTTTTGCTAGTGAGTTTTGGGACTGAAGATTTTGGCATAAATCCCTCAAGAAAAAAAAAGTGCAAACTTCAAAAGGCTATAGAAGTTTTCTTGAGGGAAATTTCCCAATTCCTTACTATTTGGGAGGTACACGCTCCTAAACAAGGCCATTTTCCTAGTGATGAAAAAAAAGACATGTATATTTTTACGTGAGCCTCTCCTTTAGTGGTGGACACACTTGCATGGGCGTTAGGCTATTAAGGGGATAACGTGTACACTTTTCGAAGTGAAAGATAAAAGGAGGTTGTTTTTAGTATTTTTTGAGCTTCTTCATGTGGAGATTATTGGGATTATAGTTTTTGGGATTTCTTAATTACATGTTAGATTACGATTAGCGGATTTCTTCAGAGATTTCATGAAATTATTTAATTCAATCAAACCTCTATGGAGGAAAATTTAAGGTAGTGCAAGTACGAGTATGGGTGAGTGAGAGAGAGAGATTCGAGCTCAAGAGTGGGCGAGAGAGAGAGCTCAAGAGTTGGCGAGAGAGAGAGCTCAAGAGTTGGCGAGAGATTCGAGCTCCTCCATGGAGTGCGGTTTTCACTATTTTGTATTTCTCTCATAATCAAAGTTTCATGATGATTATCTATAGAGTGAGGAGGCCCCATTGGATGTGAGTGACAATGCGAGTGAGGAGGCCCCATTGGATGTGATAATTCTATATTTCAATTTGTGCAATTTTTGTGTGATTGTGATCTTGGGTAAATGTGTGCCTTAGATTTTGGAGCTAAAAAAAGCAACTTTTTTACAAATTACAAATTAATACTTTTGTCTCAAAAAAGCCTCTTCAAGTGTAATTATTTCTCCAAGCATGTTTTCTATAAATTTTTATAAGAAATCCATCCTCTCTAGAAAATTTACTCCTCCTTTCTAATTGGGCTTATCATATAAAAATATTAGTTTTAGCAAGGTTATCAGTATCAAATGAAAATGCAAACTCCCTAAATAAGAATTTTCTCACTCCTTGATAAAATTCTTAAATATCTCAAAAAAACGAGTCTCTTTCCATATCGCAACATTGTCCACTTTAAAAGCATTAATCTAATCCTCACAATTTTAAGGAGAGCAATTTATTGTAAATACATCTTCAATAGAAATATTTCCAAGTCTTATAAATAAATATTAGTAATTAATATTTTTCTGAGAAACAAATTATAATATCAAGAGAGAAGAATGCTAAACAAAATATAAATGGGAAAACATAATGAATTGTTTATAGACTAGCATATTGATTGTTTGAAAGTTCTCATAACCTGTAATGTAAGCTCCAAATAAAATTTTACAAGGTTGTAAATAAAAAGATATTTTATTGTGTTATAAGCATGATATGTTAATAAATATGTGTCACTTTTTTTGTGTGAGAAATACACATGCACAACATGATAATATAGAAGTTAAACACCTCAAATATGTACATATTGAATCATTTTATATTCTTTTGGGGTAATTGACTACAACTAAAGCCTAGGATCCACTAGTAGATGACTATACTAAAACGCAAATGAAGTATCATTGAATCACTAGCTATAAAGGATTTCATTTGAGTACTCTAAATCCACTATAGTTCATGAGTACTCTAAATTTACTATAGTGATTTATGGTGATTAGATTAAGAATTTTTATTACTTCTTAATACTTCAAGATACTCGCTATCTGACTTAGTAACACCTCCTATACTTTTTGCAAGATACTTCAAGATACTTGCTATTTGTCTTAGTAACACATGCTATACTTTTTGCATGATGAAAAAAATATAAATGCTAAGTTTAAATTTAAGTGAATATTTGTTAAAGAATAGTTTTGATGAACTTATGCATGCCCACTTATCGAGAATTGCCACTACAAAAGCATCACACTTTTATGAAGGGTATCAAGTTGTTTTGCAAAGTTTGAGGAGGTATGAGAAGCTTATCATGTGTAAATCTATCATAACTTACAAAGCTTACAACATTCATCCTACACAAATATGTTAATAAATCCTAATGTTTCTACTTCTTAAATACTATTTGCATTGTGCAAGAGGACAACTCTACGAGATTTGCATTGTGTAAGAGGACAATTCTATGAGATTTATTTAATACATTTGCAAGAAAAAGTAAGTGATGCGCACCTAGATTTTGTGTGCAGGTTATGCAAAGCCTTGTATGGCTTGAAGTAGGCACCCAGAGCATGGTCAAACAAGATCAGGAGTATCTTGTTACCATTGGATTTCAGATATCCAATGCAAATTTTTTACTTTTTGTGCAAAAGATAGATAGATGGATCATGCTATTAGTCATATATGAGGATGACTTGATTATCACTGTGGTGATAATGATGCTGACATACATGATGTCAGGAGGCTTTTATAGTAGAAGTTTGAGATGAAGGATTTGGGTGAGTTGCAGTATTTCTTGGGCATAGATGTGGTAGTGTTGAGATATCGAGCTCATCTAGTGAGGCGGTGGACACTAATGACCCGCTTGGGGGATAGGCCCCACACTTACACCACTGGCATGGTTGGTGAGATCATGGGTGATATGCGGCCAGTGGGATGACAGGCTGTGTGACAGCCATTCTAGAGACTGGCATAGTTATAACGCCAGTTCATTTAGTTGGGTTCACACAAGGGTGTACAAAGTAAAACATAACAGTGATGGAAGCATAAGCAGGTACAAGGCTAGATTGGTAGCCAAAGGATATGCGCAGACATATGGCATTGATTATGAGAAAACTTTCAGCCAGTTGCCAAGATGGCAATAGTGAGAGTTATGATAGCAGTGGCTGCGTCAAAGCAATGGTCTTTACATCAGATGGATGTAAAGAATGCATTCTTGCATGGGGATTTGCAGGAAGAGGTGTATATGTTGCAGCCACCTGGTTATTATGAGGATGTGAGTCACCCCGAGCATGTTTGCAGGTTGAAGAATGCCTTGTATGGCTTAAAACAAGCACCAGGAGCATGGTCTGACAAGATTTCTGAATATCTTGTCACTATTGGCTTTCATGTAGCCAATGCAAATTTCTCGCTGTATGTGAGACACAGTGATAGAGGGGTTGTGCTTGTTGTCATCTATGTAGATGACCTGATCATTACGGGGGACCATGATGCAGAGATCCTTGATGTAAAGATCTTACTTAGACAGAAGTTTGAGATGAAGGATCTGGGGGAGCTCAGATATTTCTTGGACATTGAGGTGATTAGGTCACCACATGGTATTGGATTACTGCAGAGACAGTATGGCTTGGACATGTTATCCAAGTATGGTATAACAGGCTGTAAGCCTATCTCAGTGCCATTGGATCAGAATGGCAAGTTGAGTGCAGATTCAGGAGAATTTTGGAGGATCCTACTATGTATAGGCGCATAGTAGGAAGCTTGATCTACATGACGATCACCAGGCCAGATTTAAGCTATGCTGTTGGGTTGGTGAGTCAGTTTATGCAAGTTCCACAGAAGCCGCATTTGGATGCATTGAGACGCATACTGAGGTATGTGAGGTCTACTTTGCATTGTGGACTATTTTATGAAACTGGGACAGAGATATGTGACATGGGTACATAGATGCTGATTGGGCTGGTAGTATCTCACATAGAAGATCTACTAGTGGCTTCATGTTTTCTTTGGGGAGTGCTGCTATGACTTGGAGCAGTAAGAAGCAGCCTACGGTTACTCTATCCAGTACAGAGGCCGAGTACAGAGGTGCTGCTATGGTAGCATGGCATGTGAGGTAGCTTGGTTGAGAAAGCTACTTGCAGATTTGGGTCTATCAGTGCAAGTTGTCATTTTCTGTGACAACATTAGTAGTATACAGTTGACCAGGAACCCAGTTTTTCATGCTCGCACACGAAGCATATAGAGGTCCACTACCATTTTGTCAGAGAGAAGGTTTTGGCAGGAGACATTGACCTTCTTTATGTCAGCACACAGGATCAGGTCGCTGACATCTTCACCAAAGCGTTGGCTACAGAGAAGCTCCGCAGATTCAGGGCTTCGCTTGGTGTACATGAGATGGAGTTGAGCTCGAGGGGGAGTGTTAAGATATCGAGCTCATTTAGTGAGGCAGTGGACACTGATGACCCGCTTGGGGGATAGGCCCCACACTTACACCACTGGCATGGTTGGTGAGATCATGGGTGATATGCGGCCAGTGGGATGACAGGCTGTGTGACAGCCATTCTAGAGACTGGCATAGTTATAGCGCCAGTTCATTTAGTTGGGTTCACACTATAGAGAACCCTAGTATGTATTTGGTTGAGTACCTTTCATATTGTATGTACTCTTATCTTTGTATATGGTGTGTTGAGTGTTGTGTGAAGAAGAAGAAGATTTTCAGCCTCTCACCTTGTGTGCTCTCTTTTAGGGTTTTGTGAGTGTGTGTGTGCTTGCAAGAGCTCAAGCTCTCTTCTCCCCTGCATCTTTTCAGTGAGACCACCTCTCATGGCATTTTATTATTGTAGAGGCCGTATGGCTTGGACATGTTGTCCAAGAATGGTATGACAAGGAAGAACAAGAAGAGGCTAAGGTAAGTGCAACCAAATCCAAATCCAAAGAAAAATAAAATGGGCTAACACTCCAAATAAACACTCCAAATAAACATGGCTACTCAAACCTTGATAGAAGAAGAGGACCTTGAGATAGAGCCTGCTCGACTCAAAGTTGGACTCTGTATGGAAGGGAAAACAACTAATATTCTTGCAATGATTGACTCAGGAGAGCAAGTCACAACTTACTCTCGTACGAAACATGGGTGAAGTTGAAGAAGCTAGAGTTGGAGTCAATTTTAGCCAAAGTTAAAAGTGTGCATGCAAGAATAACAGGGGTCTTGGGAAGTTTAAAGGTTAATGTTTCCACTAGAAATAACCCTTGGCCGTGTAAGGTTTTTGTCATGCTTGTAGGTTCCTTGAAGAGGAAATATTGCTTGGATGAAGTTGAATCTTAACTATAGGTTACAAAGTAAACTGGGAGTAAAGAAATGTACACTTGTCTTTCGGGGGCTATAGATATACATTAACACTATGGATTGCCTTCGAATCTAGTAACAATCTAAAATCTAAGCAACTATAGCCACTTAAGATGTTACTATGCCTTCTTGCACTAGAAGCACCATAAGTACCCCAGAGCAAAGTGGCCAGTGTATCAAACAAAAATAAGAATCATGCCTCAGCAAAGCTCTAAGAACTAGTAGCCTCATGCTCATCAATATTGGGTTCCCAAATAATTGTTAAAGGCACATGGATACTATGAAGGGAATAGAAAGATATGGGTACCCAAAAAACAAAGCTCTGAAGTAAACCCATCCATACAAAAACCTCCTCATCAACCCCAATCAACCAAACTAAAAAAGGATGTAGGAAGAGTATTCTAGAATGTAATTGTGCTTTAAAAAACTTTAATAATGACATGGTTACTTTTTAAAGAAGCACTAAATAAAGAAAGAGAAAGACAAAAACTTTTAATGGAAGAGAACATCTTAAGAAACCAAATAACAAGAACAAAATTGTGGATTTTAGAATCAATTCTCGAACTTAATAAAACAAAGAAATTTCATACTGCTTTGCTA
The DNA here is from genome assembly GCF_041138505.1 of Cibotium barometz. Classification (NCBI taxonomy): domain Eukaryota; kingdom Viridiplantae; phylum Streptophyta; class Polypodiopsida; order Cyatheales; family Cibotiaceae; genus Cibotium; species Cibotium barometz. The sequence continues at coordinate 33,917,795 of NC_141073.1, read as the reverse complement.
AAAAGAATGATGTAACGATCTAAGGAGCTAAATTGACTTGTAGTTGGCTGGAATCTTTACACCTCTTCCCAGTCTTTACAATTGAGGCTCTCAATCATTATTCTTTGCATGTGGAGGAATTTAAACCTTTGACAAAAAGTAGTATGGTGGATTTAGTGACTTTTTTGGTCGAAGCCCGTAACTGTAACCATGATCTTCTTCTTGCCTTTCTGTAATGTTATCTAGTTAGTAGCCCAATTATTCTTTATCTTCCTTGTCATAGCATCGGATATGCTCCAGCAATTTCCTCCATCTATACATCTTGCGATCTAGATCTGTACTCCACAGATCAGTCCCTAAGTGCTTGACACGCCTTTGATCCACCATCTTAACCAAGAAAGGATTAGACTCTAACTCCATGAGCCCCAATTCCTTGTGCACAATGTGTCTGAGATAATATCTACTCCAGACCCTCCTAACTGAGAAAGGAGCAGATTCTAACTCCATGAGCCCCAATTCCTTGCGCATAATGTGTCTGAGTTTACTCCAGACCCTCCATCCAGTAAAATGACGGGAGTGAGTGTGACTATTACTTCAGGAATTATTGTGTCTTAATTTGGTTTAGCCCCGTTACTATGGTAGCTTTTGGTTATGTGTATTCACTATATCCGTCTATACCACTGGATTCCACACCAAACCTCGAGTCAACTTCTAGATGTAGATGACCCCACACCGCCCTCGGTCACTTTGGCCAAAGTTGCTATAAGATGTTCTTCGACTGTCATGCTAGCTTTTCGGCCTCTCCGGTGCTTGTGCTTCTCATCTTCGTCTAGGAAATCATATGATTTGTCATTAGAAGTGGAATTCACCCCACTATCGGAACAATGCAGATTTTGACTCTTGTGATTTCTTCTTACTTTTACGTTTCTTTTTTGTATGTAAGTATGCCACCGCTAGTGCCCGTTTAGAACACGTGTAGTACGAACCATTCGTCATTGTCTCTGTAACCTCATTAGATGGGCGGTTGGCTGCATCCTCCCATCTGTGGAGAATGCAAAATTTTGCTACATAATCCTCCATTGGTAATCTTTTCTCTCGAAGAAGTTACTGAAGCTTACAGCACCTCCAAAGACATCTTGGTAGTGCAATACCATTGAAGAAATGCATCACATAATGCTACATAATTGAATAGCAAGTCATGAAAAATGTTCACAAAATCGTGCAAACGACTACTCAAGTCCATTTTGCTAAAAAACATAAAAAAGGGACTACTTTTTAGAGATTGTTTAAAATAAATCACTTTTTATGTGGGTGGGCTTAAAAAAATTAATAAATATTGCTATCTTTTTAGACATTTTAGAATACTTAAATCAAGATAACTCTCAAAAAAAGACTTGATTTGGACCAAAACCAAAACTATCACATTCCATGAAAATTTGAGTACAAAAAACATTACAATAATTGTAGAAAACAAATACTTCTCCTTGAAACTAAGAGAGATCTTTGACCTTTTGCTTTAATATCTGTATGGTTATCTTGTGCAAGTGATTAGATTTTTTACTTGAAATCGTAAGCTCCTCAAACAATTTCTAGCACAACAAAAATCTCTACATGGCTCTTGAAAGAAGCCGCTGTTTTCTCTCACCTCTTGCCCTTCGAGGTCGTTGTTGCTTGTGATCTCTCTCATTGACTGCTACATTCCCATTAAGCTGTTGTGGTTCTTGTTTGACCACATCAAAAGAAACTTTTCTTCAACACCATCTAGAACAAGGAGTTTCTTCATTAGCATCCAAATTTGTGTTTACAAAAGGTACTAGTGAGATAGAGCAAAAGGGTTGTGAATTGCTAGGACTACTTAGAACCTCCATTTGCTAGAGTGTGACAATCAAAATGAACTAACCTGGACTTCTGAAGGGGTGCCTTAGTAGGGTTATTCTTTTTTCTATGGAAATTAGTTTTAGTATTAAATAAATAAATAGTTCTAAATTTAGAAACCATGAAGCTTTAAAATGGGAGGGAGCAGTTCATTTTTCACACGTGCAAGTTGTGTTTGGAGCTTTGGAGCACTCGACTATCTTCTCTACAAACGTGTCTTTTTTTGTGCAAACTCCACTTCAAGGTAAGCGTGTCTTTTTGAAATTTGAATTTTTAGGAGTAATATTTTCTTTATTTTTTTATTACATTGCCTCAAAATCCTAAAATAAATAAAAAGTATAAAATATTTTACAACTATAAATTAAAAAAATAAAACATTTTTTTCAACTAAAAAATTTTAAAATTTAAGAAATTTTTAAAAATCATGTTGGTTGCTTGGAATTTTAAACTAAAAAATGGCTCTCTTTTTTAAATTCTATTTTTTTGTTGAAATTTCAGAGTGAAAAATAACGGTCTATATCTTAAGTGAAAAAAAACATGTGGATTCCAGAATCCTTTTTGCACTTCTATAAAAAATTCAAACTTGTGAATTTTCATTTGTGAAATGAAATCCAAAGTTTTGAGAAAAATATGCACTATTATTGAAATCTTAATTATTTGGTAAAAAACAAAACATGTGTAAGATATTTTTAAAAATTTTTGCTTTTATTAAATTTTGGTAATCCTACTCAGCTTCTTGTGAGATAAAGTGGATTCCAGAATCCTACTTGTGCTCTAGATTGCAGAATCTAACTCAAGAGCAAAATTGGATTCCAGAATTCAGCCTCCTTGAAGAAGTGGATTCTAGAATCCAACTTAACACAAATAGTGGATTCTGGAATCTAACTTAACATAAGGAGTGGATTCAAGAATCAAACTTGACAGAAGAAGTGGATTCTAGAATCCAGCTTGACAAAAAAAGTGGATTCTGGAATCCAACTTGACACAAGGAGTGGATTCTAGAATCTAACTTCACACAAAAGAAGTGGACTACAGAATCCAGCTTGACACAAGAAGTGGACTATAGAATCCAGCTTGACACAAGAAGTGGATTTTGGAATCCAATTTGACAGAAGAAGTGGATCCTGGAATCTAAAAAAGTACCAAAAACACAAGGGTTTGTGAGGAAGAAGGAGAGAAAACTTTGTTGAAGCTATCTTGCCCATGTTGAAGCTTTTTGCCCTTATGAAGCTTTGAAGATTTTGTTTTGGAGAATCCACCTTCTTCCCTACAGCGCTGCACGTATGCTACGAGAGGAGGTGAGCCGTTTTGCTTTGCAAACTTTACAAGGTTTGTTTTCGCTTAAAGATTTGCTGATTTGTTGTGTTTATGTTGGCCACAAAAGCTCGTTTCTCCTTCTTTGCTCTTTACTGTGCAAGCAGTGGCCATAAAAGTATGCACTTTTTTGCCACAAAACCATGCATTTTTTTGTGTGCAAGAAGCGATATGGATTGGGTAGAGAAGGCGGGAGCAAATGGCTTGAAGCGTGGCAGTGGCTATGCAAGGGAGGCAAAGGCGGGGGACGCAAAACGGCGGGGGGTGCCCGGAGGTCACATGGAGTCAAAGTGCTGAAAGGGCAAAGGGGGAGGGGTGGGTAGGCATTAAAGAGAGTGTTGGAATTAGGGTTAGGGTTTCAACAATGCACACACACAAGATAGAGAAGCTTGAGAGCACACAAACTCACTAGAATAGAATGGAAAAATGTGTGCCAAATACAAAAGATAAGTACACACCCCAAAATGAGTAGATAAGAGGGTGTACATATGTGGGAAAAAACCTCCTAGTGAGGGAAAAAGTGCCCCGATAGTCCTAAGTGTGTTCACACATATCACTACCATATAATGCTACAAATCCCCCCTGGAGTGATGATGTGAACATGTACAGGATATGGTCGATTAATCCTGAAAAGGTAGTAAGCCCAAAGCTTTACAAAAAGCTTCAAACTTTTCACGAGGAAGAGCCTTTGTGAATAAATCGGCCATGTTGTCATGTGTAGGCTCATAGACCAAGCTGATCTCTGTTTGCTGCTGCAGAGAGTCTTTCCCTGACAAAGTGGTAATGCACCTCAATGTGCTTAGTGCAAGCATGAAACACTGGTTCCTCACAATTGCTAATGCGCTCTGGTTGTCAGTGAAAATCGTAGTGATGACTGTCCAACACCCAAATCAGCCATAAGACGTCTGAGCCACACATACTCAGCTATAGCTGTAAAGCTGCCCTGTACTCAACTTCACAGCTGGAAGTGGCCATTATAGCCATGATATACATGAATCACCAAGGTGAAAGCAAAACCCACTGCATACTTTAGACTCTTCCCCTTTCACATCAAAACCAGGAGGCTACGATACATACACCTCCTCATGTAAATCACCATTCAAGAATGCAGTCTTAATGTCCAACTGATGTACATTCCACCCATGATGTGCTGCCAAAGCAATGAGACACCTAATGGTAGTCATAAGAGTTGTGGGTGTAAAGGTCTCATCATAATCAATGCCCTTTTGCTGGGCATACCCCTTTGCAACAAGTCTGGCCTTGTAGCCATCAATGCTACAATCTGCTTTGTGTTTTAACTTGTAAACCCACTTAGTACCAATGGCCTTCTTGCCATGAGGTAGATCTATCAAATACCAGGTGTCATTCTTGAGTATAGAGTTATACTCATCCTGCATAGCATGATCATTATCCTGTGCTTCCTCAAAGGAAAGAGGTTCCTCCTCATTACATAAAGTAGAAATGAGAACATGATCCACATGAGAAAAATGTGCATGATGAGAACCTACACGAGTTCTGCCAGGTAAAGGAGCTGCCAAAACTTGCTATCCCTCAATGTCTACACAAGCAATTTTGGCATACACCTAGATTCTTCTATGGTTGCTCTCTCCTCATCCACTACATCCTCAATAATTGCCTCATCAAAAGGCTGATTTTGTACCTGCAAAGGCTAAATTTCAGCACTTGGTTGAGCATTCAATTTCTCTACATATGGCTGCTCTCCATTAAACAAAGGTAGGAGCGAATCAAACATGTCCTCCTGTGAGCATACATTCTGCTGTTTTTTGCATGAAAGCATGGGCTGAACTGAGTTTTCAACAAAAACAACATCTCTACTTACCAAAATCCGCTTTGAGGCTGGATGGTAGAGTCTATATCCCTTGCTTTTTCTGAACTGTATCCCACAAATATGCATTTAACTACCTTATCATCATCAAGCTTACTGCGTTGTTGCTCAGGCACAAGAGCATAAGCAAGACAACCAAAAACATGCAAATGAGCCACCGAAGGCTTCTTGCCATGCTAAGCTTCATAAGGAGTTTTAGACTGCAAGGCCTTAGTAGGGCATTTGTTCAACACATAGTTTGCGCACATAGTTGCCTCTAACCAAAAACCATGAGGTAAATCTTGGGCTTTCACCATACATCGTGCCATCTCCACCATGAGAGACCTGTTCTTCCTCTCAGCCGCCACACCATTTTGCTGAGGTATGTATGGCACTGTACATTGATGCCTTATGGCTTTTTCAGCCATATATGCATGAAATTCCTTGGACATATACTCCCCCCCTCGATCTGAACGAAGGGTGCCAACTTTACATTCACAGGCATTTTCAGCCATGGATACGAAGTGCTTAAAGCACATAAAAACCTCTGACTTCTACTTTAATTGATACACCCAGCTATATCTAGAGTAATCATCAATAAAAGTGACGAAGTAGAGATATCCCCCAATAGATGGTGTCCTCATAGGACCACATACATCACTATGTATAAGCTGTAATTTCTTAACAGCTCTCACAGATCCATCCTTTGGAAATGATGCCTGATGCATTTTACTAAGAATACACCCCTCACATACAAGTCTAGTAGGGGTCTCAAGAGTTGGCAACTCAGACACCATATCATGCCTTTGAAGTCATAACAAACTGCCATAATTCAGATGGCCAAATCGTGCATGCCATAATTCGTCGTAGTATAGAGATTGAGTAAGCATCATTCTGCAACCTCTCAAATACATCCATCTTATATAGGCCATGAAACAAGGTACCTGAGGCAATGATAGAATAACCATCATTTCTTCCTAAACTGTACATCTCTCATCCACAAATTTCATTGTCAAGCCTGACAAGGCTAAGGCTGAAATTGATAGCAAGTTTTGCTTAATGCCTGGCACATATAAAACTTTTGAAAGAGTAAATGCGTCCCCATTTGCAGGTGAGCACAACTCTACCAACTCCTTTGTTGGATACGAGGAACCATTTACACATGTGACGGTTCCTGCACTTGGGATAGATTCTAGAGATGAGAACAAACCTTTTTGTGAAGTAATGTGCTTACTAGCACCACTGTCAAAGTACCAAGCATCCGATTCTGCTGACGTGCATACATGAACAGAAGGGTCATAACTGCAATGTACAGTCCATGCCCAATCATCTTGAGCAAAACTTGCAGATTCCTTTTTCTCTGTACTTGGTGGAGATGCATCAGCCCCAGCCATGCCCGATTCTTTATTTTTCTCCTTCTCTAGCCTTTTCTTGCACTCATGTATGTAGTGCCCTGGTTTCCTGCAACAATAGTGACACTTACCCTTCTTTTTAGTCTTATCACCTTCGTTCTCTGCATCCTTACCTGAGGATTATGATTTTGGCACCATGCGAAGAAGCTTTACCTTTGCCTTTTTGATTGGTAACAAAAGCTTGGTCACCAACTCGCATATTAGATCTGTTTTGCCTAGACTGCTCTTCTTGCAAGAGCACTGAAACTAGCTCATCAAATGTAAGGGCATTTGGATTTCCCTTCATTTCATGAGTCTAAGGGTAGAGGCAAAACTCTAATAAGAATCCGGTAATGCATTGAGAACTGTGGGCACTAATGTACTATCAGGATATATCTCATCCACACTAGCAAGCTGCTCCTTAAAATCTTTGATCTTGGTCAAGAAGCTATCTATTGAGTCTCCCTTATTCATGTGCTCAGATTCTAACTGTTTGTGCAGATATGGAACACGTGCTTCATTGTGCACCTGGTATAATGTAGCAAGTGCATCCCATGCCTATTTTGAAGTCTTACATGACCGAATATGAGGAATAATGCTTCGCTTCACAGAAAGTGCAAGCAATGCATGTGCTTGTGCATCTCTTCCATCCCATCTTGTTTGAGCGCAGCAGTGGGAGGTACTAGTGGTGCATGTGGAGGAGCCACATCTGTATATCAGATTCTACTTCAGATGTACCTACATCACGTGGTTGCACTGGTAGTTGTGAAACAGGACGAGTTTCACTACCAGTGAAACCACATTCCAAAGGCCTTTAGCAACCAGTACTTGCCTCATCATATAGGACCACGAATGGATAGTTAGTCCCATAAGGTTTGTCCTCAGCAGACAACATGTTGAATACATCACTACTGCCAGCCATGACTTTCTACCAAATGCAAAATCTTTCAACACACTGCAAGTACTCAGTATTCATTGGATGCAACCCTAAATGGTTGCCAACTGATTGAATCACCTACAAAGTGAAAATAACACAGAGTAGAGAATAGAGTGTTACTGGAAAAAGTACGATGGTCGATGTTGTTGAAGACACTGTAGATGCTGCTACACACCAAATCTTTGCCGCTACAAATCCCAAACACCCAAAATCGAGCAGAACCAATCCAAAATGACGCCTCTCCACCAGAATGTCTGCAGAAACCTTGCGGTGCCCAAAACGCACTGCCGAAATCGTGCCATAGATCCCGAAAACTCTGTATACTTTGTATACGCCACACTACAATATACACCTTCTTCTCCTAAGAGGGTATCTCAATCGGAGACATAAAAATAGGGTCGTGAGAGGAGGGAGGCAGACTACTAGATCAAGTGTTAAGGAAGCTAGCTCTGATACCAATTGTTGGAATTAGGGTTAGGGTTTCAACAATGCACACACACAAGATAGAGAAGCTTGAGAGCACACAAACTCACTAGAATAGAATGAACAAATGTGTGCCAGATACAAAAGATAATTACACACCCCAAAATGAGTAGATAAGAGCCATGACCTTTTAGCCATGGTTGTTTCTTTTTTCTACAGGTCATGGCTTCTTAATCTCAAGTTTTTCATACAAGCAAGAAGTCTAAAACTTCAAGGCAAGCTTTTGTGCAACCTCAACCCAATTCGAGCCAGTGGCTCAGCACACTAAAGAGCATCGCTAAAAGGTTAGAAAGGGAAAAAGTCAAGACCTAGCACTTGTGAGAGAGGCAAACACCCTTTAAAGCTCTCAAGAAAAAGACATATGGGATAAAGTTCCTGCCAAAAGCAAGTACGAGCATGCTTGGACACTTAGCTTTGGGCGTCATGGGGAGTGTAGGATTAATTGATTCAACAACCCCTTTTTTGATTGTTATAAAACACAAAGGACCTTCAAGTGATTCTAACAAGTACTCTTTTACTGGACGCATCAAGAAAGTGCAAGAGCACAAATGCAAAAATAGGATATATTTTCTTATTGAGCATGATGACTCCACTCGCTTTGCCGTTCTTGTTTTCTTGAAGGACTTTGAGATGGATGAAATAAATCCTCTGAGCACAAAAAACTTGATGATTGATGCAATGCAAACTTGAGGCTTGGTCATTGATTTCATTGTTTTTGGTGGTAGACATTTGGGAGAGCCTACAATGAGGTGTTAGAGGGTTTTTTTGGCTCATATAAGAACTCTTCAAGTGACTACATCGAAGAGGAAGGAGATGAAGAAGAAGAGTCAATTTCTTCAAGTGATGAGGAGGTTGAGAAAGAACGGCCCCCCTCTCCATTGATGTAAACCCACAGGCAAGAAACGAAGCAAAAAGTTAGGTAAATCAAAGGACTCTAAGTTTCTTCCTGAATGAGAGATTGTTTCATCCGGTCCTAGTACCCCCTTACCCGACACAAGAGATTCAGGCTCTTTCAATGTTTTAAGTGAGAGGGTTAAGCAAAATAACATGGTGGATCTTTTGCCTATATTTTTTCCCATAATTGTGATTGAGCATCCACCATTGGATCCCCAAACATGAAGAAGACCCTTAGAGGTTCATGCTATTGTTGAACATCATGTTTATAATCTAAAGTACAAAATGAAAAATAAGACAAATGCCATTGTGTTACCCTTGCTTGTTTTAGTGGATAGACAACAATGTCCTAATAAGGAATCTTGGGTTAAGGCCAATGCTGAGTCTTACAGATATTGGGTTCTTGGGGGCACTCATTCTTTGCTTGCCAAGCAAGAGCTTGTTACCGAATATGAGCATGTTAACACTTACAAAATGGCAATGTGTTGGGTGTAATGTCGGTTTAACAAATAAGGAGGCAAAGGCACTTGCCCTTGACCATAATATTGACTCATACTTTCGAATGGAAATGACCTTCATTCAAAAGATAAGGTTATTTCATAATGAGTGGATTGATTCCTTCAAGTGTGGTGCGAAAATTGATGACAAGTTTCAAGCTGCACTTTGTGAAAAGTGTGGTCTTGAGTTAAAAAAGAAAGGTGGTCATGGAGCAAGTCAGAAGCCTAATGTGAAACAATATGATAACTATTTTCAACTTGCCTTTTGTGATGGAGAAATTTGGGATCTACAAGATGATATTTTTAAGATACATGTGAGTAGGGAAAGTTAAAAGGTCAATAGTTCAGCAAGTCACCTCTGTAGCTTTTTCAAAGGCAAAGGTGCATCAAGTGATGAAGCATCAAAGCCCATTCTCAAAGAAAAGAAGATAACAGTGTGGAGACATTTGCAAAAGCAATTCGTGAGAAATTATTGATCATTGTAGTTCTCTCACACATGAAGGGTGGAATCATCTCTCTAGAGCAAATGGGAGAAGAATTTGAAAGGTTTGTTTGTTAAATTGAGTCTTTTGTTTTTTGAAGTTTTACCTATTTTATCAGCTCTAATTTCTTTGGTTGTCTATTAGGCAAAAAACCATGCTTCACATGTAGAGAACAATGATTAAAAAGTTGAATTACTCTAATTGGGATAAGGTAGTGCTCTACCATCTAGACTCAAGCAAACCCCAAGTGTTGGAGAAGTACATGTTGTTATTTGGTAACACGGTGAGTAGTTCATCTTGCTTTCAGCTTTGTTTAACAAACCTTTTTTTTCCACCTCTCACATCTTGCTTGTTCATTTTTTCAGAACAAAGATCCACGGGTTTCCATCAAGCAAATCAGTCTTGACTTTGAGCAATTTCTTTCCCGTTGTCGTCTAGAGAGGAGAGCATTAAAATCACTCCTGGTCGCACACTTTTCATTCCTGATGATGTAGAGGAGTCTCCAACTCATTGGTGTGTTCATGAGAGAAGGCAGAGTTGAAGACACGGACAATTTTTTCACAACACGTCCTTACACTTTGGCCAGGTTTTTGTGCTCCAAATTCAGTCAATGACGATGTGAAGTACGAAGTACCTAGAGGCTTTTAGCAAGGTCACTACTTGTGACTCTTGGGCATTAGTATTTTTTCATGCCCATGATCAAATTACTGCAATGCAAAAAGCCTTCACCAACTCAAACATGACATGTCAAATGATGGCATGGTAAGTAAAACCTTTGAAAATTTTGATACTAGCATTTAAGTGTTATTACGTGTTGCTCTTTTCTTAGATGTTAACTTTTGTTTTGTAGGACAAAGCCAAACATCCATGGTTATAAACTTAATTGTCTTTCTTGGGCTTGTGAGTTTGCTACCATTGGTTTTTATTCATCTTTGGCTGTACAAAGTAGAGGATCATACAATTTTGCTATGAAACCAAATCGTAATTTTTTTTGAACGACCAGAAGTTTGTAAAAAGTTCAAGCACACCAGCAGGTCTACAAGGAGTCATAAATCCATATCAAAAGCCTTAGCTTTTGATGCTGGATTTAATTGATTTACTTTCTATGAAAGGAGAGTGGTTGATGGATCTCTTTGTGAGGACTGGTACCACAACTGTTAGTGCATTAAAAAGAGGTAGAAACGTGGTTATAGTGGAATGTGATCCACTCAAGGTAAAATTTATCGAGCAAAGAGTGGCAGCTCTCAAGGAGTTACCAGATGAGTTCCAAGAGGTGGGAATGAGTTCCAAGAGGTGGGAATGAAGAGAATGGAATCTGATCCTCATTTTTTGATGCATCTGGAGAGCCACAGCCTCCGATTGGTAGTAGGTTGGGGAGATAGTTGACCTTGTGGATTATGAGCCAGATGGCCAAGAGGCTAAGGAACAAGTTACTAACACTACTCTTGCAATCACTTCAATGGGAGAGGAGGCGAGGAATGAGGAGGAAGACTAGCATCCCATTCAAGCATACTTGTCATGACTTTTTAGATCACATTAACACATACTTTTAGTTTCAAAAAACTTATCATTTTGTTTGAGAAGATATCTGTTTTGATTTGTAGTTCAAATTATTTGCACCAATTGTTTGTCGAACTTTGCCATGTTTTGAATTTTAATTGGCATGTGTTGGAGTTTTATTCGTGGGTTATAAATTCATCAAGCTTCTTTGAAGATTGCATAAATGTAGACGTAGTATCCTGATATCTCTTAAAGTTTTTTTTGTGTATTCATTGAATGCCCAGCTTTAGAAGCATCAAACCATGAAAGTTGTTATTCTAGAGTCTCAAATTTGATTGATATTGAGTTTTGCTAAGTTTTGGAAACATAGCTTTGTAGGTGGTGTCTGTGTTATTTTTTTGCTAGAAAAATAGTTTGTCTGTTGACAGAGAAACCATCAAGTAATGCTATAATATTTTTCTTTAAAAAAAAGCCTTTTTAAAAACAAAATTACAACTCATTGTTACAAATGGGTTTAGTACGTGTTCAAAAAAGTGGTCATTTTCTAAGTTGTTGTGAAATTTTGGATGAGCCCAGGCAAATGACTACTTACGACTCGTGCTAATTTTTCATGACTCGATGTTATTGGTGAAATGACCATCCATGTACTATTTGGATTCCAAGGTGGATGCGAATACGATGCACTTTAATTCATCTTGTTGGAGTTCCAATAGAAGCGACTCTCGAATGTACTCACATGAGTATCAAGATCCTCCAACTGCTTTCCTTTAAAGATGGGTATTTCATTTTCTCATGAGGTTGTGCCATTTGGAGAGGTGGCAAATTGTTGACTAACCCTGAAATGTGATTCTTTAAAAGGGGTTGTAGAGTCGCCTAGTTATGCCAAGAGGACACTAGTTACCAATAAGTTGGCGGCGGCAAACAATCCGAGGATCAGCAAATGGAACTTCATTATTCGGCATGTCATCCGAGAAGTGACTTTTCTCATCAAGGGATACCATCCGACTAAGGTGCACACTACCCATATCCAAAGGATTATCGAAACCCCAAGGAACTCAGAGAATTGATCCACATTGTCACACTATTCAAGATCTGGCACTACCAGTGTCGCGCTCGCGTCATCTTGACGTCAGGTCTCCTCCTGTGTAGTAAGGACACATTGGTCATGTAGCATCCAGGGACATGATGCAGAAACCCCAGTGTAGGATGATTGCCATTATCCGAAAAGAAAAATGCTATTTTAGCAAGAGCGCCACCACACCATTGTCCATTGCAAGAACACAACACAAATAGTAGGATCGCCAAAAGTGTTAGGGATCAACCAACACTTACTGAGTTTTGCACAAAGAATAGAGACATAACAAAATACACATAGTAATTCTGAATAGTAATTCTGAGACACAATTGGAATTAATCTATATTGATGTTCATCTTCTGTATTACAATGAATCTGTTACATAAATTTGGTGTATAATGAGTGCTTGGCACTTGTATATATAGTAATTACAAGGAAAATCTAAAGCGACGTTTATGCCTTATTGTATCTCCATAGCGGCGGTGAATTTGCCTAAGGTATTACAATATTCCGCCTAAGTATGTTAGGGCTGCTAACACAAAGGTACCAAATGAATGTGAATTATGCCTGCCAAGGTAAAGAAGATATTGATAAGCTACATTTACCCCACTGATAAAGCTAATTGGGTGTCTCCAATTATCATTGTTCCTAAGCAAAGTGGGAAGTTAAGGGTGTCTGTGGATTACAAGAAGCTGAATGTGGTCACAATCACAGATCCCTTTCCATTACCCTTCATAGATTCTCTTATGGATGCTATCGATGGTCATGAAATGTTCATTTGTAGATGGATTTAGTGGTTACAAGACAAAGAAAAGATAACTTTTATCATAGAACGGGGGGTGCTTGCTTCCAATGTTATGACATTTGGATTAAAGAATGCATCAGCTACCTTCCAAAGAATGGTTCAAGAAATCTTTTATAAATATCTTATAACATTCATGAGGGTATTCGTGGATGATTCAAGTGTTTTTGGAAAGCGTTATGAGTATCTTCAACATTCGACACTATGTTGGAGAGGTGCGAAGAAACCAAATTATCTGGCAAAATGTGCCTTTACAGTGAGCTTTGCAATGAGCAGTGGAGAATTGCTTGAACATATAGTTTTAGAGGAAGGATTAGCAGTGGATCCCTGGAAGTTGATCATCATAGTCAAGCTTCAAGCTCCGTGTAACATCAAAGAATTGGGCAAGTTTCTTGGAAAAATTAAATGGCACACAAGGTTGCTTCGTTATCTCGCATATTCACTATATATACTTACAAAGAAGAATGCTAAATACATAGAATGATAAATGTGAGCAAGCATTCCGGCATCTCAAAATGATGTTAGTAGCACCACTAATGGTGTAACCTTTGGATTGGGAGAGGTTATTTCATGTTTTTGTGGATACATTAGATGTTGTAATTGGAAGTGAATTAATGCAACAAACCAAAGGGAGATGGTACTACCTAATTTATTATGCAAGTCAAAAGCTACCTATTATAGAAAAGAATTACTCCACAATAGAGAGCAAAGTCATGGGCATGGATTATTTCGTCAATAAGTTCAGAACTTATTTTGTCAATAAGTTCAAACATTATCTTTTGGGAAATTGTTTGATTTTCCATGTTAATCACCACCAATAGAATTGGTTTGTTTGGTGGAGCAAGCCTGATCTCACCAATAAGCTAGCAAGATGGATGCTATTATTGTAGGAGTTTGAGTTTACCATAGAACACATGCCTATAATTGAGCATGTAGTTACACATTTTTTTATCTCGAGTAGAGTATGAGAACCACCAAATGGTGTACCAGATTAATTTCCAGATGCTGAGATATTTGTTTTGGATGCTTCACCAAATCACACGGTATGATAAAATGATGATGTTCTTGGCAAGTTGAGAATTTCTAGAGAGAATGACCAGGACATCACCGGAAGAGGCTGGCACTCCATAGTAGAACTTTTATAGTTGTAACAGGCTAGGTGTACAAAATGGGGGTGTATCAGATCTTAAGCAATATGTTCAACATCATGAGAAAGTTGCAGTGATTACACAAGCACATCAAGGTGTTAGTGGAGGACACTTTTTTAGAGAAATTACAAGTCGAAAGACATTTCAGGTAGGATTATGGTGGCCTCACAGTGTTCAAAGATGCCTAGAAGTTTGCCAAAGCCTGTGACTTCCAGGTTAGCTCAAGATGAGGTGGATTAGACCTTACTAGATATCCACAAAATCTGGTATAGGCACATTTGAGCTAACATCGCTAGATGGTGTGAAACTATCAAAGCCAGTTAATGGGTTTAGATTAAAATCCTATTTTGGTAAATTACTAAAACCAAAACCTATGTATACCATTTTTGTAAAACATTTACATGACACATGTTTGAATCCATGTAGTGTGTATGCATTTAGAAATGTGCAAAGTTGTTGGGTCATTAGTATTGTATCATGGGGTGTCATGTACTATATTTCTCTAACCTCATTTTTTTGTGTTCCTTGAATCTATGATTCATGAATTGGTTACCTAGATTTTTTGTTTGTGTTAGGGACAAAGACACTTACATAAACACATTTTTCATTCTCTCGCAAGTGTTTCCACAAAGTTCATTGCCTTATCACTCTCCATTTTTCCCCTCAGATAGTTATCACAACTCGCAAGCTCTCTCTGCAATGGTGGCATTTGAGAAGTTAGCAACAGTTCTAGATGATGTCAACACTAGCTTCAATTGCACCTAGTTGGAGAAGGTAGGACTGCTTCCATGGAACTCTCAAACCATTACATCATTTGATAGATAAAAAATATGCTCTATAGAATGCCCTAAAGTTGTCCAATGCTAAGCTGACAAAATCCACAATTGAATTGGCAAAAATGTCCGTGATCTAGAAAAAGATGGCATGCTACCTTGGAAGCTGAATAGGCAACCTTGCAGACATTAGAAGCGCTTAAAGAGGATGTAACATTGTCCAATGTGGGTAAAGCCAGAATGCGAAAAGAAATTCTAGATTTCTAGCAAAAAAATACGTTCAAAACTGAAATGTCAAAATTTGATGACCTAGCCATGAATCTATATGAGGCTTAATCTAAAGCTGATCGAGTAAAGAATCTAGATATTGCAAAAAAATACATTCAGAACTAAAATGTCAAAATTTGATGACCCAACATCTGGTTGCCATGAATCCATAATATTGTTAAAATTATAGCAATGTGATGAGCTATGGTGGATCAAATGCTAGAATCAACATCATTAACAAAGTGATTAGCAAATAATTAAGACATGATTAGTGAGTAATTAACAAATAGCTTAATGTAGGCATGGATAATCAAAAGCCAGCAAATTCTCAGTAGGCCAATGCCTCAATTTATAGAGTTTACCTCCAAGCATCAAATCCCACTGATTTCTCCTTGATTCACTCCACCTCTTTTGCTTGATTCTCTCCACCTCTTCACTTTTCCCAGAATATCTCCTAGAATATCTCCACACTTCCTAAATCTTCTCATGCTACCCTTTATTCTCTCCCAGTAGATTCTTCTCACCTTTTCATAGGTTCTTTCACATTTACACATTCTCTTTTACAGCCTCTTGCCAAGGGCTTGTTCCTTTACACACCCTATTCACTTGTATATTTCAACACCTCCCCTCAAGTGAATACTCCTAGCACACCTGGACCCTATACCAAGTTTCTCTCTTACTTGATAGCCCGCGACCAGTGCCTCAAGTCCCTAAACTCATAGTCCTTGACACACACTCTCTCTCTATGTGTCCAAGGCTACTACAAGTGCCCACGACCTTGACTAAAGTGCTCACACATACATCTATCTACCACGTGGCCTACATCATCGGTGGCTCAGAGGTGGTTTTACTTTGTTGGGGCAGGTTACATTGGGTTGTGGGGTCTCTCTCTCTCTCTCTCTCTCAGAAAAGATGATCCGACTCCTCTGGTGTTTAAGAGATGATTACAACAATTTTATCAGCATAAAATCACCAGAAATTACATTAAATCAAGGGTAACCAATTTGTACGGAATGGTTGGAGTATCAAACCAACTCCGAATTGCAATCTGAAGTTATAGGGATTTGTATCAGATACCTAATGGTTAATTTGGACCCTCAATTGCACCAAAATATAGTGATTAGCACTGATTAGCAAATTAATTCTCTGTTTTGTGTGCAAAAAATAGAGTATACGAGGAGTCCAGATCTAGTGCCTTAGACTTCAAATGAGCCAATAAACACAAGATTTGACCAAATATTGAATGCTTAATCTCTGTTTTACCAAAGTCACCTGCAGATTTGATGAAGAGCTTGGATCTCACTGTTGTAGACTTGATCAAATTCAATTTTGACTTCACCAGCTTCTTGTAGAGCATGCTTGAAAACCCCTGGAGCTACGAGGAATTAGACCAATTTGATTGGATGAAGACAAGATCTGCAGATTTCTCAGAAAAAACTACGCTGGCTAAAAACATGATTTCTCCTCCTTCCGCTGGCGGTTTGCGCTTCTGATTGGCTTGGCTGGAGCACCATTGGGTTAGCTATCTTGGGCTAGAAGGGTTTGGGCAATGGTTGAGCGTGCAAGGAGAGGGAGCTCCTCCACTGGTTGGGGGTATAGAGGCTAGTTGAAAAAAGAGGGAAAAATTATAATTTTCTACTAATCCTAATTAGCAAGATAATGAGCTCACAAATTGATGGATTCTAGGCATGGCTCTTATACCATGTTAAAATTACAGCAATGTGATGAGCTATGGTGGATCAAATGCTAGAATCAACATCATTAACAAAGTGATTAGTAAATAATTAAGATGTGATTAGTGAGTAATTAACAAATAGCTTAATGTAGGCATGGATAATAAAAAACCAGCAAATTCTCATTAGGCCAATGCCTCAATTTATAGAGTTTACATCCAAGCATCAAATCCCACTGATTTCTCCTTGATTCACTCCACCTCTTCACTTTTTCCAGAATATCTCCACACTTCCTAAATCTTCTCATGCTACCCTTTATTCTCTCCCAGTAGATTCTTCTCATCTTTTCACAGGTTCTTTCACATTTACACATTCTCTTTTACAGCCTCTTGCCAAGGGCTTGTTCCCGCACACACCCTATTCACTTGTATATTTCAACAAATATGAGGCTGCATCTAAAGCTGATCGAGCAAAGACTCTTGATCTTGCAAAGCTAGATAGATACTAAGGATGCAGTTGAAGATCTGGAGATCGGGTAAAGACTCTAGATCTTGCAAAGTTGGATAGATACTAAGGATGCAGTAGTTGAAGATCTGGAGATCGAGTAAAGACTCTAGATCTTGCAAAGCCAGATAGATACTAAGAATGCTGCTGAAGATCTAGAGGTCTATGAGCTCACAGCCAGTGATGTAGATACTTATGAATCTAGAATTAAGCAGCTCATAGAAGATCTATATAATGGCTATATAGAACAATTTAAGTTTCTGATTGATCGTGAATGCCGACCCTAATGCCTTGTACCATAAAGCCAGATGACACATCTAGAGCAGGTGGATCTGAAGGGCGAGGCCACATTCTGGTAACAATTGAGGGAGGCTCCACAGATGTAGCAGAAAATACTTCAGGAGCCCAATCTAACTGATGCTAGAAATCAACATGATAAGAGCAAACAAGTACTTCTTGAGCAAGATGATAAGGGCAAATAAGTAGGATGAATATCTTAGTTGTGTTCAAAGAGAATGTATTATTTATAAAGAATAGGCTAAGGCTTATTAATATAGCTCAAAAATGAAGTGACAGCTTTGAAGCGGATAAATCAAGAGCTGGAAAAAAGAAATGCAACACTGGAAGACCAGTAAGCTCAAGATATTCAGAAGATTAACCAACTTAAAAAGAAAGCTACTGGATCTAGAGAGTTAAGAGGAGCAATTAATAAGCTGGATGAATATGAAGAAGAGATTCACAATCTGAAAGCAAATCATGAATTGGAAAGAAAAGATAAGCTCTTGCAGACACAAGTTAAAGAACTTAAAAGTTCTATTAGTGTGCTTGAAAGAGAGATGGAAAGATCCACAAATTTTATTCAAAATGCTATGGAGATTCTAGGGCTAGTGATTTACCCATTCCACCAAACAGGCGTGATGTGAAAAGATCACATATTTTAGTAAAGAAATTCCACCTATTGCTAAACATCCGCCTTTTTGACGCTCTAGATGATCTATATCCTTTTCAGGATATGGATTGACCTTGTAGATCTTGACCTCAGGTAGCTGGAAACATGTTCCACCTGGTTGGTACTAATGTTGTTAGTACTCATGCATAAACACGAAGTTCGGTTTACTTTTGACTATATGGTCAGAGTAATAATCTGGAAAGCAAGGTGTAGACTAAAGAAAATCCAAAAACACCAATCCAAAAATTTAGGAAAAAACATATTTCTTTATCTTCTCAAATAGTTTCTTATAGGCAACTTCATCCTTCTGCTCATACTATAGATATTGATTTTAGATAGCCATTACATCGATCCAAATTAGGATACCCTCAACATATATTTACTCAAGAAATTACAAAATCAAGATTTATTATTACTTATCCGAATAAATCAAGTGGGTTTGACATTTGTCCATGGGGAAAACTACCCATCGGTGGGTGTGCCATGCGTTAGCTTAGGAAGTAACTTGCCTTGGTTTTATTGACTACTTTTAACTTAGCTTAGTAGCTTAGGAATAGATCTTAATAGGCATATTGGATCGGAGATGACACTTTCTTTCTAGATCCAAATGATTATTTATGCGCTAAAGTGCTGATATATACACATATAGAGACATATGTAAAAGAAGATATACGCAGAGTTAGTTATGAATCTTTGTCTTGAAATTATATGTTATGTAATTTGGAGGTTTTTTTTTGGTGAGTATTTGGTGACGAGCCTTTTTTGGGGCAAGCATTTGGCGGGCGAGCTTTTGGTGCCAAGGTTTTGCTAACGTGGACCTGAGGTGATGTGGTGGTAAGAGCATGTCCATGTGAGTATGGGATTATACATGTGTATACATACAACATCACCATGATGGTCATGCATGCCATCATGTATGCCCATGATATGCCATGCATATTGTATGTGTGGGATGGGTTGTTTGTGAGTGGATGGACTATATGTGGGCTATATAGCCATGAGATGGGTTGTTTGTGCACTATATAGGTTATATGTACACGTGAGGACTTGTATAGGCACCAAATAGGCTATATGTGTGTGGGATGGGATGTATGGACATGGGATGGCTTCTTTGTGATCTAGATTGTAGATGGGTTGTATGTGCATGGGATGGGTTGTTTGTGATTCTAGATGGGTTGTATGGCCATGAGATGGGTTGTTTGTGATCTAGATGGGTTGTATGTATATGAGAGCATCAATTAGGCTATATGTGTGTGGGATGGGATGTATGGACGTGGGATGGGTTGTTTGTGATCTAGATGATAGATGGGCTATATGTATTGTATATGCAGCAGGAGATGGGTTATTTGCGAGATGGATGGGTTATATGTATATGGGAGGGCCTGTATGGGCACCGAATAGATGTATATGTGCATGATGGTATGTATGGATGTGGGATGGGTTGTTTGTAATCTAGAAGGGCTTTATGTGTGCGGGATGGGCTGAATGGCCATGACATGCGTTGTTTGTGAGTTAAAAGGGCTAAATGTGTGTGGGAGGGGCTATATGGGCATACGAGATGGGTTGTATGTGTGTGGGATAGGCTCTATGAGTGCAAGATGGACTGTATAGGTTGCATGTGACCCGAGTATGAGTTGTATGTGTGCATGACGACAAGCTATATATGAGTGTGATGCTACATGGGTGCATGGGATGGGCTATATATGTGTGAGATGGCCATAGGACATGTTTGGATTGGTTGTATGTGTGCGGGAGGGGCTATATGGGCATCGGATAGGTTGCATATGAGCAATATAAGTTGTATGTGTGTAAGAGGGCTGCATGTGAGTGTGATGGACTACATGTGTGTATGGGATGGGCTATACATTGTGCGAGACGGTTTGTATGCCAATGGGATGGATTGTTTTTGAGCTGGATGGGCTGGCTTGTGATCTAGATGATAGATGACAGGATGGATTGTTTATGATTCTAGATGGGCTATATGTTTACAAGATGGGTTGTTTGTGAGATGGATGGGTTTTATGTAGGCCTATATGGGTACCAAATAAGCTGTGTATGTGCGTGATGGAATGTATAGATGTGGGATGGGTTGTTTGTAAACTAGATGGGTAATCTAGATGGGCTGTATGTGCGCAGGGATGGGCTGAATGGCCATGACATGGGTTGTTTGTGATCTAAAAGGGCTAAATGTGTGTGGGAGGGGCTATATGGGCACGAGATGGGTTGTATGTGTGTGGAATAGGTTGTATGTGTGCGAGATGGACTCTATAGGAACTATATAGGTTGCATGTGACGAGTATGAGTTGTATGTGTGCACAACGGGTTGCATGTGAGTGTGATATTGCATGTGTGCATGGGATGGGCTATATATATGTGGTGAGATGGCCACATGACATGTTTGGATTGGTTGTATGTGTGCGGGAGGGGCTGTATGGGCATCATATAGATTGCATATGAGCGGTATAAGTTATATGTGTGCAAGATAGGGTGTGCAAGATAGGCTGCATGTGAGCAGGATGGACTACATGTGTGCATGGGATGGACTACATGTGTGCATGGGATGGGCTGTATATACACAAAATGGGATGGGCTATTTTTGAGCCAGATGGGCCCTTTCTTGTCCATGCTTAGATTGGTCTCAGAATGGGTTCTCTAACTTGGAGAACACTTATTACCAGAACGGGGAGAAGTATGGCCATGCTTGCAATGGGATGTCCACAAAACACTTAGATTGGTCTCAGAATGGGTTGTCTAACTTGGAGAACACTTGCTTGTTGCAGGGGTTGTCACTGAATGGGGAGGCTTACCATGCCGTGAATGAGTTTCCAATGGGGCTATCCATGGTCGAATGGTCTTCTATTTGCGCTGGTCAAAGGGTCCATCTTATCCGGGGACCTGTCTAAGGGGACAATGATGGGCCAATGAGGTGGGGAAGCCAAATGGAGTATAAGAGAGAGAGAGAGAGAGAGAGAGAGAGAGAGAGAGAGAGAGAGAGAGAGAGAGAGAGAGAGAGAGAGACCTATATGTTCTTTGCTCGTTTGCAGTAAAAGCATGTACATGAGAATATTGTCAGGATGCAAGATAAGCAAGGAGTATTGATTACTGATCCTACTTGTGTTCTAGATGTGTGTATGGACTTTTATCGCCATTTGTTGTGTCCACACAGGAGGTCATATCTCCTGATGTCATTGTAGCTAGAGAGTCTTTGTTTCACTTGGTTCATCACTAGGTATCATATGTTTTTATAAATGAATTAGAAAGAGATATTTCTACGAATGATACTTTGATTTATCCAAGGCAATATGGATTTATTAAAGGTCAAAATATTTTGCATAATATACTGAATGTACAAATTGGAATTGCTTATGCAAGGGCTTTGTGTAAGATCCCTGTCCCCACCGCACAACGGATTCGGGGTACTAGCAGCGGAAGTAGCACATCATGCGCGGACAGGGGTCCCACACTCGGGGCCTCGCCCATGGATATCCGGACAAGAGACTAATCCGTCTCGGTTTTTCCAAAACCGAACCCGGAAAAAACTCCCTTCACCCAGAAAGCACGGGCGATTCCACCAGGATAACTCTTTACTCTAACGTAGTCAAGACCATTACTGATCAAACTGATCCGACTACACCTATAAAGGTACTTGATCTGATCAAGGAAGAAACTTGCCCTTGGATCATTGGGATCAACGCTTTTTTTCCCATCAAGAGGCACAGCCGTTGATTCCTATCCATAGAACAATTACTATCCGGGATTTACTTTATCTATCGTAATAACAGAAATTGAGTCTCGAATTACGGATTCATCAGTCCAGCCTAACCCCATCCAGTCCCATGGGTTAGCCAACCTCCCAACCACTGTAGTGATGGGATCCAATTAGGAATTTGGTTAGGTTTTTGTCCCGGGTACCAGGGAAAAGAGTTCCCAGGCCCCCTAGCCAGAATTCCATGCAAACATAAAACTAGTCACACCACTTACACACCCAATATGAAATTGCCTTTTTCTCAGCATCAACTAACTTTAAAACAATCCTTTAATGAAACCATTATGTCACTGATATCAATCCTCAAAATCTTTGGTTGAATCCATATTTCCAGTCATTCATTCATCGGTGTACTTATGGCATCATTGGCAACCAGAACGCTCACCACCTGTTCACTCAGGGGCCTTTTCAATAGTTCCTAGCTCATAGTACCCGACAATATATTCATATAACAGAATGGAATCTCCGTGGAAGATCAGCAAGATCAACCCACAGATCCATATAAAAGAGCCATGGACTCATCCGTTGAGGACCAGCAAGGTCAATCAACCAGATCCATGCCCGGTTTCAGAAAACAACTCTTATTCCTTGTTCCAATATATCTTCCTCGACGCACGTGTGGGTATCCTAGGCGACCCAGAGCCCGAGCACCGTATGGTCAGCACCCTCTAGGATCCTTCGCAGGTGACCTAGCGCTTCACTCATAGGCCGCTTCCTTGGTCCCTCATCCACCGTACTGGAAGCTCACCATTTTAATCGAACCGAGGCTGGTCAAGACCTCGGCCGACCTTGCTACGTGAGACGTCCTCCATTGACTCTCCGTCAGCAGCAGTTGCAACTTTATCAGTTAGGTCTCCATGACCTTAATCCACAAGACGGTCAAAATGCTTCCCCAGCATTCTTGACATAAAACAGTCATTTACAAACAGTTCACAAAATACAGTTTCTATATCGAACTCTCGTCTTTCCATTTTATCCTCCTTAGTCCACATTACTTATTCCACATTCCATTCATATGTATTCATCATCATCCATTCACTCATATCGACGACACATTATTTCCCATACACATTCACATTCATTATTCTACATACACATCCATGCATACATACATCCACATCCGTATCTACATCCATACATCCACATCCACATCCACATTCATATCCATACATCCACATCCACATCCACATCCACATTCACATTCATACATACACATCCACATTCACATTCATACATACTTATCCGTATCTACATCCATACATCCATATTACATCCATTCTCGTCCTAACACATTCCATATACATCTTATCATATCCTATCACATCTCATACACATCTTATCACATCTTATCACATCTCATATACCTCTTATCACATCCTATCACTTCCCATACGCATCTTATCACTTATTATCACATCTCATACACCTCTTATCACGTCTTATCACATTTCATATCTTTTTATAGAATACAAGAGAATTCTTATATTTGATATAAGATTTCTCTATATTTTTATTTATGCATAAATTCCATTTAAGGGGACTAACACTTTCGAATTAAAAATCAATCTTTTATGCATCTTCCTATGCATAATTTCATTTTAAATGAAAATGACACTTTTGAATTAAAATTCAATCTTTTATGCATCTTCCTATGCATAAACTCAATTTAGATGAGAATTGACACTTTTGAATTAAAAATCCATCTTTTATGCATCTTCCTATGCATAAATTCAATTTAGATGAGAATTGACACTTTTGAATTAAAAATCCATCTTTTATGCATCTTCCTATGCATAAATTCAATTTGGATGAGAATAACACTTTTGAATTAAAAATCCATTCTTTTATGCATCTTCCTATGCATAAATTCAATTTAGATGAGAATGACACTTTTGAATTAAAAATCAATCTTTTATGCATCTTCTTATGCATAAATTCAATTTGGATGAGAATGACACTTTTAGAATAAAAGAATTTCTCTTATGCATCTAAGTTATACATAAAATCCATTTATGATGAAAATCACACTTTTAGTATAAAAAGAATATCTTTTATGCATACCTCTATGCATGAAATCCAATATGATAAAAGTAACACTTTTACAATAAAATAATCAACTTTTATGCATACCTCTATGCATGAAATTCAATTATGATAAAAGTAACACTTTTATAATAAAATAATCAACTTTTATGCATATCTCTATGCATGAAATTCAAATATGATAAAAGTAACACTTTTATAATAAAATAATCAACTTTTATGCATACCTCTATGCATGAAATTCAAATATGATAAAATTAACACTTTTATAATAAAATAATCATCTTTTATGCATACTTAAAATATTAATCTTTTATGCATACCTCTATGCATGAAATCCAAATATGATAAAAGTAACACTTTTATATTAAAATAATAATCTTTTATGCATACCTCTATGCATGAAATTCAATATGATAAAAGTAACACTTTTACATTAAAATAATAAACTTTTATGCATACCTCTTTTATGCATGAAATCCAAATATGATAAAAGTAACACTTTTACATTAAAATAATAATCTTTTATGCATACCTCTATGCATGAAATCCAAATATGCATGAAATCCAAATATGCATAACATAAAAATCAATTTCTCTATGATTACAATTGAATATCTTTCAATTAATCTAGGATGATAATTCCTAGAATATGGTAGGAAGTTCTCTTTTCATGCTTTGAATGAAATTATTTTATGTGTAATTTTTATAAAAATTTTGCCATAGCTTCGCTACTATGACTGATAAATCTCAAATTTTCTAAGAGATAAAGCTTATCATTAAGGAAATAATTAGAATGATCCCTAATTGGATCATTAATCCATAATGGATTGAATCATCAATATTCATGAAATACATAAACTAAAAGCATAGAAAAAAGTCATTAATTTGGCCTCAAGCATAGATTAATCTTAAATTAGGGAAAAGCTTCACTTGGATTGAGAATAGGTCATGAGAATGACCATTCTTTGAGTGAGAGAGAGAAATTACATAAAAACCATTAGAATTAAGCATAAATAAAAATTTATGTAATTCTTTACTATCTTTCATCAATTAACTTCAATAGCATTCATCAATTTATGTAATTCAAGTACTACCATTCATCAATTAACTTCAATAGCATTCAAAAACCATTCCAATTAAGCTTCTCAAGCTTGAGAGGGGTTGAGAAGAGAGAAACATTGAGAAATTATAGAAAATGATCAAAATTCACTAATTACCTTATAAATTGCTTGATTCTTTGTTCACAGTAGAGGCCCCCAACCAATCAATTGGTTTAGCATGTTGATGGAGTCACCAATGGGGATTGAAGAAAGAGGGAAGCTCCAATTTCTTCAATTTGGAGAGAATTTTAGAGAATAGTAAAAATTAGCATTATTTTAGCATAACTTTAGTATAGTAAAATTCTCCTATTTTTTTCAAAGGACTCATGTTCTATTTATAGGAGAGGGAAGCTCTAACCAAAGCTAACTGAATCCTAGAATTTTTTAGATTCAGTTTGGTTGAATTTGGACTAGATTTGGATCTAGTTTGGTTTCTTTTTGATTCGGTTTGGTTCCATTTTGATTTGGTTTGATTCAAGAGAGAGGAGAGATAAAAATATCACATTATTTTTGAGTTTAAAACTCATTCAAGCATGTGAAGTATGCACCTCCTTTAAGGGACTCCCCTTCCTTACATATGTGTCAAAATGGAATCATTATACCCAAAATATCTCATATTTTTAATATTGCTCATAGTTTCTTACTAATAAACCTTGTGCATAGTCAACTCTTCATCTTATGTGAGCATTTACTCATTTTTGGGTATCTTCTTTTACAAAATTGGATTTATCTCCTCCCCACACATGGATTGATCTTATTGGCCCATAGGAACCTTAATTGGACCATAATCCAAAAATTTCTGAAAAATCTAGACCCTTAGGCTAAGGTCCTTTATACCCATTTCCAATAAATTCCAATTGCACATTGGAAAGTTCTTTTTGAATTTCTGTTTCAGGGGAATTCATTTTTAATAATATGAGAAATTTTTCTATCTAAAAATATTCAAAATCTGAATATTCTCTCTCTAGAATATTTTCTCTCTCTGTCAAAATAGACAGAGACAAGATCTTTTATATTTCTGAAGAGGGGATTGATTACAGGGGAAGATGCTGGACATCTTGAGAGGCTGGGGAGGAATCTTACACTTTGAGTTAAGAGGTGGTTATGATTCAATTGGATATTCAAAAGGATTATGATTACGTTAGTTGTTCTTTTCTTTCACAGCTTATGCAGGCTATGGGATTTGGCTCTTGCATGTCTTCTTTGGTTTATACTATTAGCCAACATGTAGTGGCTAGGCTTATGATTAATGGTGGGGTGACTGAGCCCATTCATTTGATGAGATCGGTCGGGTAGGGATGCCAACTTAGCCCTCTCTTGTTTGCAATTGTTACACATGTAAGCTTATTTTGACTAGATAAGCTAGTGAAGGACGATGAAGTTGTAGGGCTTACTCTTCCAAGCGGAGAGTAGATGGTCGGCCAAGAATTGGTAGATGATTCTTTCATGTTCTTAAGGCTCAAAGAGATAATTTTTAGAAGGCTATGGCTGTTTGGGATACTTTTGGTCTTGCTTCAGGGTTATACATTAATATGTAGAATCTGCCCCTGATAAGCTATACCAAGAGTGATTTTCTTGGTTTGGGATGGAATGGACAGGTTATACAAAGGGGATGCATCACCACACGCCACTTATCCGATTGGAGTTGATGTTGATTCACAAGCTTTGTTGGTATGGATTTTTGCAAGGATAAATGATAAGTTTATGTATTGAAAATCTCAGGGTTGGCCTATGCATGTTTGGCTCAAAGTGGCACAATCCATTATGATTAGCATGATATCTTTTTTCTTGCCTTTATTGCCATGGATGGGTAAAGATTTGCATCAGATACAACATTTAATTATATTTATGCTATGGAAAAGAGCAGGAAATAAGCCAAGGCAGATGTGGATTTCTTGGGAACATGTTACTACTCCAAAGAGGAGTGGAGGGGCAGCCCTATTAGATGTCAGATTACTTATGGTCTCTAGGATGTGGCCTTTATTGTAAGATATGTGTGTATCTCCAGAGCCATGGGTGGTAATGGCAAAGGCCCTCATAGAGGAGGTTGCACTTGTGCATGGTAATACCAGGATTGATGGTACATGGTGGGATGTAGTGAATGGTTCCCAACAGGTTTGAGGGGTGACTTCACCTCTCCTTTCTCATTTGATGATCTCATGGAAGGAGGTGTTGGCACACACTAAATGGAAGCCTTTACACTAGCATTTTTTGGCAGTTAAATTCTATGGGGTAGGTGAGGTGTTGGCTACTTCACGATGTTTGGAGTGGCCTGACAAACTTGTGAGGAGTAGAAAAAATTCAATAGAATTGCTCGATTTGGGACTAGTGAAAATTATGGATGCTTTGTTGCCATGTAGAGGCCGCTTATTATCTTTTTGGAAAATCCATCAATATTTTTGGGTTCCATGTGGATATGTATAATTATGGGAGAAGGTGAGGGCAAGACTTACACCGTTTGGTGATATTCCTCAGTTGGAGGATCAACAACCTTGGTTAGATTGGGCATTTAGAAAGCCTCAAGACATTGTCCAGTGTATAATAAATCAAGTGTGCCGTGTGATGGTGAAAGATAAGTGTTGGATCACTGTGAGATGGCTAATAGGGTATGGAAAATCAAGAAAAGTAGGGCCTGGTGGAAGGAGGTAATCTTACAGGGCTAGTGGTCTAAGATTTCATATCAAGGGAAGGTGTTCCTATGGCGCATGCTAGTTGGAGGCCTACCATTGGGGGACCAGTTTGTGAAAGTGGCAGATTGCTTCTGGTAATTGTGTCTTTTGTACTACATGCTTGGAAACATGCCTGCATCTTTTCATTTCATGTCTGGTAGCAAAGAAGGTGTGGGATTTTCTTTCTCGCATATGGATTCCGTTGACAAATAGGCATGTAAAGGTTAAAGACTAGATTTTTGGCAAGATTTCGAATGGGCTAGATAACCCAGAACATTCAATTTTTTAGGTGGATAGGTTTGTGGCATATCTGGTTAACTAGGAATGCCTTCATATCTGGTTAACTAGGAATGCCTTCATATTTGATGCAAAAGTTGGTATTATAGCTCACATAGGCCATATAAAAGGGCTACTATTATGGCAAGTCTCTTCCTTGCGGTCAGCTCATTTGGTGGAGAATGATACAGCTATATATTGGACGAGGGTACTCCGAGCTACACCTGTGGTTTGGAGTAATTAGTGAGGGAAAGCTAGTACATCACATGGCGGCCATGTGGCCATTTGTAAAGTAATTTTGGTAATATATCTTCTATGTGGCCACATTGCTGCCATGTGGTCATGTGGCCATTTGTAAAGTAATTTTGGTAATATATCTTCTATTACAAAGAGAGAGAGAGAGAGAGAGAGAGAGAGAGAGAGAGAGAGAGAGAGAGAGAGAGAGAAATAGGGACCCACACTTTTTTTGGTTAACAAATCCAAAATCATCTTTCTTTTTTAGTGTTTTTGAGTTTCTTTATGAGAATATCATTACGCATTTTAGATGTCCTTTAGAATTCGTGAATGATAGAGGTTCCCATTTCTTAAATGATACAATCGATGAATTAACTGAGCTTTACAAAATTAAACATCGTAAATCAATGCCATTGTGAGGATTTTGGGTAGAGCGAAAGACTGCCTCTCTATAGCTCACTCCACATTGTTGATGATGAACCCAACACAAAAACCCAACAATTAACACCACTAAAAACAAGAAGACACCACCCTTAATAAGATAAGGGACCAACACATGATAGCAACACCTCAAGATTCCTCTAACCCATCTTCTTTGTCACATAAGAGCACCTCAAGATTCCTCTAACCCGTCTTCTTTGTCACATAAGAGCACCTCATATACATCATGAATATAGCTTCTATACAATGAATGAGCATAGACCCAACATCAATGTTTCATTGAAGCTTCTCCTATACACCTCATATATGGCATCGAATACAAAGATCAGGCATGATAGCCTGGCATACCTGACTTACACCACGGTGATATAAGACAGAGTGACATCTCATCAACTCTACACACATTTGATCTCACATGAGAAGAGGAAGATACATTTGGGACAAATGATTTTTTTCAGGTATACATCTTATGAGCCATACACTCATCAACACACACGAGATATGCACTCACAAGGCTGTCCCCCATTCATTTTGGCAACATATACCTAGGTTTCGGCTGAGAGCAGCCCTATTGCCATCGCCATCACTCCCTTTATAGGAGAGGAGTACCTTTGTAGCCCATAGTCTCAAAATAACAAGGATCATGCAGATGAGCGCCCATAGGTTCTCGATCAGCTATGCCATCAAATGCCAAATATGGGTTACTATAGTTGGTGCCATGCACTGCTCACCCATCATCAATCACATGCTTACTAAAAATGGAGCGCCATGGATTAATTAATCATCACCACATCAATTAATCCCAAGCTTCATCTAGAAGCTCATCAAGCTGCTGAGCCTCTCTCATCTGAAGGTTGTCTTCATCTTTGGTAAACTAGATGACCTGCTTTCCTTCTTTTTTGTGATCCTTATCATTATGCATACTAGGTTCCTCTTCAGTAAGCAGCACCTGTAAGGTGTTGAAAAATAGGTAGAGGGAGAGGAGACACACACACAGGAGAAAACCCTAATGTATATTGCAAACCCTAACCATAGAGGGAAGCCATCTCTCTTCTCACACAATGCATAAAGCCATAATCCATAATACACACAACACACTATGAGTTGTGTCCACACACATCTAACCCTAGCTAACGTCCACACACTATGACCAGCTGGACGCGGTCATTTATGTCTCACACATGCTGCTACCTAACATGCCAGCACATAGCATAGCTGGCACACACTGACATCGAGCTTGAATCTCAACAGCCCCTCTCAGGCTCATGATGTACTGCCATAGATGAAGATGTAGATGAGCTTGGGCTATCAAAGCTCTCAACACTCCCCCTCAAGCTCATCCCACATACTCCCAACATAGTACGGAAGTACTCAAACTTCTCCCTGCTAAGTGGCTTTGTAAAGATGTCTGCCACATGCTCGTCAATCTTCACATACTGTAGATCCACTGTACCATCTAACACCTTCTCTCTGACAAAGTGATAATGGACCTCTATGTGTTTGGTCCTCACATGAAACACTGGATTCTTGGCCAACTGTATGCTGCTCATGTTGTCACAATGAATGACAACTTTGCCATCAATAGGCTCACCCAAATCTGCCAAGAGACTCTTTAACCATATTCCTTCACAAGTAGCAATGGTTGCACCCCTGTATTCAGCCTCTGTACTAGACAAAGCAACTGTAGGTTGCTTCTTGCTACTCCAACTCACCACGGCACTTCCAAGTGTAAAGGCATAACCACTAGTAGACCTCCTGTCATATGAGCTACCTGCCCAATCAGCATCTGTGTAGCCATGTATATCCAAGCCTTTACCATGCTCATATAGAAGACTATAATGTGCAGTGGTCTTTACATATCGCATAATGCATCTCATTGCATCCAAATGAGGTTTTCTGGGGCTCTGCATAAATTGGCTTACTAGCCCCACAGTAGCATAACTCAAATCCGGGCGTGTGATTGAAAAGATGCAGGGGGGAAGAGAGCTTGAGCTCTTGCAAGCACACACACACACTCACAAAACCCTAATAGAGAACACACAAGGTGAGAGGCTGAAAATCTTCTTCTTCTCTACTCAACACTCAACACACCATACAATATTACATGTGGCATTCCTATCTCACCACAATATCTTGCACCTCTAGGGTGCTTTCCCACATACACACAACACCACGATTACATCTCTCAACACCCCCTCTTAATCGAGGTGTTCGACAACTCACCCATCATCCATCACCCATCTCAATGTAGCATTGCACAACCGCAACCGCTACCTCTCAACACTCCCCCTCAATGATACATTGGAGTGTCCATCATCCAAACATGTGTGCGCGTTGTCGTGCCACAATACGTCTATGGTGTGAAACCATGCATGTGAGGCCATCAAATGCAAATCCAGATGCATGGGATTAAGTGGCTGTGTACATATGGGATGTATGGCGTGTGGAGGGTTTTGCTTTTGAGGGCGTCGCCAGGTGTATAGGTGAAATGGTTTGGCTTTGAGCTTGTTGGCCTGTCGGGTAAGAGGTCAGATGATGGAGATAATATCCGCTGCTCGGATGTTTGAATATGTGTGGGCGCGTTAAAAAATATAATGGGCACTCAAGGTCACATTTGAGATATGTGGAAGCATGGGGGATTAATGTTGCCTTGAAATGTGTATGCGTCCAAGTACAGCGGGCACCAAGTTGCATTTGAAGAAGGTGTGTGGAACATGGGCAAATAAAGATGTGACCAAGGTAGTATTGAGTATTGGTGTGAAGAGGTGGGTGTGGCCATTCTCTTAGGTCTTAGAAGAGTTAAAAATAATAAAAACGTTGCCATAAAAAGGATAGCCACATGGGAGCGTTAGGGAGCCGCCAGCGAGAACTCTCGAAGGTTGGCGAAAGCTGCTGGAGGTCGCGACTGGAAGCCTTGCAGGAAGTCTGTTCTGAGGGAGGGGAGGGACTTTAATTCCCTGAGGTCGAATCGCTAGGTTTCTGAAAAAGCTGGGAAATATGTGGAGCGCTATGATGGCTGGTAGCAACTGCAGCCAAGAGTGTGTGTAGGGGAAGGTTCTGAGAAGGAAGTAGCCGCAGCCATCTGCAGAGGAAGACCTGACTAATGACAAAGCAGGGTAGATGAGCTGAGACGAGGGTGGTCGTCTACAAGTGCAGAGAACAGAGGGGGTCGCACCGCTTGGGAAGGAAGGTGATTAAAGCTGACGGGGAAATCGCCTTACTGAGGCTCTGATGGGCTTGCAGAGAGGAGGCGTGGAAGAATAAAAGGGCCCCGTGTGTTCTGGTGTGAGGGCTGCAAGCAGAGTTTAAGGAGAGGTCCGCCTCTGGTTGGAGCAGTAGTCGTGGGGGAATCCTACCACCTATAGGGTCTAGGGGGGGTCGCCTCTGCTTGTCATAAGAGAGAAGAGTCTTTCGTGGAGTAGCCACCCTGTTGGTTTGGCTCTGAGGCGCAGGTGCAAGACCAAGCCAAGAGAAGCAAGCTGGCGCAACGTTGATGTGTGGAGGCTGCTCTGGATAGGGAAGGCAGCCGTCGTGTGTATAAGGAAACAGAGACTAGCGAGTTGGGAGCTGATGTGAGCTGGCTGGAGACTTCTGAAGACAAGCGCAGCTAGTGATACTACTGAGACAGGATGGATAGCAGATACTGGGGCAGCTACAGGTGTTAAAGCAAGTTGGCTGTTATATTTCTACATGTGTATACCAGTTGGGATGGCTTTGGGTTATGTATACGGAGGAATGGTTTGAAGTTTCTTACTTGGCGGGTGGTTTTCTGGGGGGGGGAAAAGCTGTGTTAGTGCTACCTTGTGCATGGATTGGTTTTGCTTTTGGGTTCGTTCAGCTTAAAGAGCTATCTACAAAAGAGGAACACAGGTTGGTGATGCCAAAGTGAGTGTGTATTTTTCTTTGCTGCTGAACATGAGGTCACAATCTTATGGTTTTTCTTGGGCTTTGGAACCATAAGAAGGTTGGTTTGGTCATGTATATGAGGTGTCTATGTTGGCTTTGATTTTATAGTTTGTTGGATGTTGAGCCTCTGATGCTCCATGATAGCCATGTGTATCTTCATGTGAATACCATGAGGTGACTTTCTGGAATGCAAAGCCATATGAGATGAGACAAGCCATGTTAATGTCAGTTTTTTATATGTATCATGTGTCCAATATTGGCTTTGAGGATGCACATGTATAGTTGGGTACTCGATCTTTGATGGTACCAGCTTCTGCTTGAGATGCCCCTTGAAGTTCAACCACTTACTCTCACAGCCAGAAGCCTCGCGCTTTCCCAGCGACACCGCCCACGTCACGACAGCTTTGGTGAACCCGACGTGAAACCGCTGGGGTGAGAGTACGTAGAGATGGCTGGCAAAATGGAGCATTTATATGCAGAGATGAAAGAGCTTGAAGAGCGGTTCAGGAAGATTGAAGAAGAAAAGCGAAATCAGGAAGCGGTGGAAATTGCGGTGCAATTGGTATATGACAGGGTCAATATATTTGATGGTTACGATCCAGAAAGCTATCTAAGGTGTTATGAGACAGAGATGAAGAATCAAGGGGTTCCAGAAAATATGATGATTGCATCTTTTGCATACCTTATAAGTCCTGATTTAAAAGATGAAGTGCTGGAACTAGCAGAGTATCACTCCAAACGATGGAGTGATTTTGCAGATGCACTTATTTATGCGAGTTCCAGGTATAATGTGAGCTGTGATAGTGTTCCAGCAACAATCAGAGCCAATTTAGAAGCGGTTGTTGATGCATGTCTTATGGAGGACAATCAATTGCTATTCAAGGCTGATACAGAGATTGTGGAGGCTGTTTATGCTAAATTGGGACTGCAAAAAGCCATTAGTGAGCAACAAGGCCTTCACAGTGCCAAAAGTGATGCTTTGCTACAGACTCATAAAGATGCAATGGTGGGTGAACTGTGCAAGTATAATCTGTCTTCTTTGTTTGAAGGTGCAGACATACAGGGTCCTATGATCATACCAAATGATGTGTGTATGCCTATGCTTGAGGAGATACTTGATTCAGAGAGCTTCAGGACAGGTGCTCAAGACCCAATACACGAGGAAGAGGACATCGCTAATAGTTTCCTCTTGGGCTGTGAAGCATGTAAGCTGTGTAAACTTGAGGATTCTCATGACGAAAGTGCTCATTTGAAGGGTATTCCTCAGGTGTCGTATCATATGTGTGAAGAACAGCAGGAACCAATGCCTCTTGCTGAAAGCATGATTGCAGAGTTTGAAGATCTAAGACAAGAAGAAGATGCTATCATTACTGCATTCTTATCTGGTTATGATGCTTATAAGCAGGATGATGTACATGAATATGCAGACGGGCCACAAGTATGTGTGATTGATTTAGAGGGGGTGAGTGATATGGGTGATTCCAACAGTGATGTTGCTTCTGAAGCTGGTTGCCAAGGTTCTTTGGATTTGGGTTATTCTGGAATGCTAACTGGGTGTTCCAACAATAAACAGGGTGATGCTATGTCATCAGTGTCAGGGTTACCTTGCAACCACATTTGTGAGCAACAATCTCGAGCTTGGAAGCCTGTTTATGATGATGATTTGGAGAGGGAAATTGAATCTGTCTTTTTGGATCATACAGGGTTCAATGATATACAGATTCAAGGGTACACGGGTGAGGGACCCATAATTCTAAGCCCATCTGCAGACAGGTATCAAGAAATACTGGGAGATAACATGCAGGATATGCAAAGTGTGGTCACAGAGTCTCATGAGGCTGCATATGAGCAACCAAATGGATATAGTTATGGGGGTATGAATGTTCATGATAATCGACATGTGGGATTGCAAGATGATAATGGCTTCAATGTGATTGATCCTGGATTGGATGCTATCCTAGATGATGCATTGGATGATTTCATGGTATATAATAGATCCCCATCAGCTTTGGGCTCTTCTATGCTTGATGCTAGTCAACTGTTGGTTGCAAGTAAGGATGTGCAGGTGTTATGTAAGCCAAATGATTGTGATGAGATTGATTCAGATCTGGAGGCTATTCTCGATGATGCCTTGCTGGACTTTGTATGTGTTGATGCTTTTCCGTCTTTGGATGAGAAGAATGAATGTTTATTAGAGCTGGATCCAGGCAAGGTAGATTTGGATGGGATGTTATCAAGTGTGTGTTCCATGCTGTTAATGCAGTTGTTATTTGGTGTGGCCATACAATATGTGGTGCAAAGGCTTCAAACATGGCCTGAGGAAAATTTTGAAGCAAATCATTTTGAAGAGCATCCCACTTTGAATGATGAGGGTAATCATGCATATGCAGGGAATCTAAGTGAGGATAGGGCTTCATATGAGCAAAGGATATGGCACATATGCCAAAAGCGGTTGGTATTTGATCCAGGTGGGAAAGCAGAACCATTCAGATGTGATTGCTAAGATACAGGACCTGTGTGGCACATACCAGAGGATGTGCAGGTTTAGAGGGGGTGGATGTCGTGCCACAGCACGTCTATGGTGTGAAACCATGCATGTGAGGCCATCAAATGCAAATCCAGATGCATGGGATTAAGTGGCTGTGTACATATGGGATGTATGGCGTGTGGAGGGTTTTGCTTTTGAGGGCGTCGCCAGGTGTATAGGTGAAATGGTTTGGCTTTGAGCTTGTTGGCCTGTCGGGTAAGAGGTCAGATGATGGAGATAATATCTGCTGCTCGGATGTTTGAATATGCGTGGGCGCGTTAAAAAATATAATGGGCACTCAAGGTCACATTTGAGATATGTGGAAGCATGGGGGATTAATGTTGCCTTGAAATGTGTATGCGTCCAAGTACAGCGGGCACCAAGTTGCATTTGAAGAAGGTGTGTGGAACATGGGCAAATAAAGATGTGACCAAGGTAGTATTGAGTATTGGTGTGAAGAGGTGGGTGTGGCCATTCTCTTAGGTCTTAGAAGAGTTAAAAATAATAAAAACGTGGCCATAAAAAGGATAGCCACATGGGAGCGTTAGGGAGCCGCCAGCGAGAACTCTCGAAGGTTGGCGAAAGCTGCTGGAGGTCGCGACTGGAAGCCTTGCAGGAAGTCTATTCTGAGGGAGGGGAGGGACTTTAATTCCCTGAGGTCGAATCGCTAGGTTTCTGAAAAAGCTGGGAAATATGTGGAGCGCTATGATGGCTGGTAGCAACTGCAGCCAAGAGTGTGTGTAGGGGAAGGTTCTGAGAAGGAAGTAGCCGCAGCCATCTGCAGAGGAAGACCTGACTAATGACAAAGCAGGGTAGATGAGCTGAGACGAGGGTGGTCGTCTACAAGTGCAGAGAACAGAGGGGGTCGCACCGCTTGGGAAGGAAGGTGATTAAAGCTGACGGGGAAATCGCCTTACTGAGGCTCTGATGGGCTTGCAGAGAGGAGGCGTGGAAGAATAAAAGGGCCCCGTGTGTTCTGGTGTGAGGGCTGCAAGCAGAGTTTAAGGAGAGGTCCGCCTCTGGTTGGAGCAGTAGTCGTGGGGGAATCCTACCACCTATAGGGTCTAGGGGGGGTCGCCTCTGCTTGTCATAAGAGAGAAGAGTCTTTCGTGGAGTAGCCACCCTGTTGGTTTGGCTCTGAGGCGCAGGTGCAAGACCAAGCCAAGAGAAGCAAGCTGGCGCAACGTTGATGTGTGGAGGCTGCTCTGGATAGGGAAGGCAGCCGTCGTGTGTATAAGGAAACAGAGACTAGCGAGTTGGGAGCTGATGTGAGCTGGCTGGAGACTTCTGAAGACAAGCGCAGCTAGTGATACTACTGAGACAGGATGGATAGCAGATACTGGGGCAGCTACAGGTGTTAAAGCAAGTTGGCTGTTATATTTCTACATGTGTATACCAGTTGGGATGGCTTTGGGTTATGTATACGGAGGAATGGTTTGAAGTTTCTTACTTGGCGGGTGGTTTTCTGGGGGGGGGGAAAGCTGTGTTAGTGCTACCTTGTGCATGGATTGGTTTTGCTTCTGGGTTCGTTCAGCTTAAAGAGCTATCTACAAAAGAGGAACACAGGTTGGTGATGCCAAAGTGAGTGTGTATTTTTCTTTGCTGCTGAACATGAGGTCACAATCTTATGGTTTTTCTTGGGCTTTGGAACCATAAGAAGGTTGGTTTGGTCATGTATATGAGGTGTCTATGTTGGCTTTGATTTTATAGTTTGTTGGATGTTGAGCCTCTGATGCTCCATGATAGCCATGTGTATCTTCATGTGAATACCATGAGGTGACTTTCTGGAATGCAAAGCCATATGAGATGAGACAAGCCATGTTAATGTCAGTTTTTTATATGTATCATGTGTCCAATATTGGCTTTGAGGATGCACATGTATAGTTGGGTACTCGATCTTTGATGGTACCAGCTTCTGCTTGAGATGCCCCTTGAAGTTCAACCACTTACTCTCACAGCCAGAAGCCTCGCGCTTTCCCAGCGACACCGCCCACGTCACGACAGCTTTGACGTGGGCGATGTCGCTGGGAAAGCGCGAGGCTTCTGGCTGTGAGAGTAAGTGGTTGAACTTCAAGGGGCATCTCAAGCAGAAGCTGGTACCATCAAAGATCGAGTACCCAACTATACATGTGCATCCTCAAAGCCAATATTGGACACATGATACATATAAAAAACTGACATTAACATGGCTTGTCTCATCTCATATGGCTTTGCATTCCAGAAAGTCACCTCATGGTATTCACATGAAGATACACATGGCTATCATGGAGCATCAGAGGCTCAACATCCAACAAACTATAAAATCAAAGCCAACATAGACACCTCATATACATGACCAAACCAACCTTCTTATGGTTCCAAAGCCCAAGAAAAACCATAAGATTGTGACCTCATGTTCAGCAGCAAAGAAAAATACACACTCACTTTGGCATCACCAACCTGTGTTCCTCTTTTGTAGATAGCTCTTTAAGCTGAACAAACCCAGAAGCAAAACCAATCCATGCACAAGGTAGCACTAACACAGCTTTCCCCCCCCCAGAAAACCACCCGCCAAGTAAGAAACTTCAAACCATTCCTCCGTATACATAACCCAAAGCCATCCCAACTGGTATACACATGTAGAAATATAACAGCCAACTTGCTTTAACACCTGTAGCTGCCCCAGTATCTGCTATCCATCCTGTCTCAGTAGTATCACTAGCTGCGCTTGTCTTCAGAAGTCTCCAGCCAGCTCACATCAGCTCCCAACTCGCTAGTCTCTGTTTCCTTATACACACGACGGCTGCCTTCCCTATCCAGAGCAGCCTCCACACATCAACGTTGCGCCAGCTTGCTTCTCTTGGCTTGGTCTTGCACCTGCGCCTCAGAGCCAAACCAACAGGGTGGCTACTCCACGAAAGACTCTTCTCTCTTATGACAAGCAGAGGCGACCCCCCCTAGACCCTATAGGTGGTAGGATTCCCCCACGACTACTGCTCCAACCAGAGGTGGACCTCTCCTTAAACTCTGCTTGTAGCCCTCACACCAGAACACACGGGGCCCTTTTATTCTTCCACGCCTCCTCTCTGCAAGCCCATCAGAGCCTCAGTAAGGCGATTTCCCCGTCAGCTTTAATCACCTTCCTTCCCAAGCGGTGCGACCCCCTCTGTTCTCTGCACTTGTAGACGACCACCCTCGTCTCAGCTCATCTACCCTGCTTTGTCATTAGTCAGGTCTTCCTCTGCAGATGGCTGCGGCTACTTCCTTCTCAGAACCTTCCCCTACACACACTCTTGGCTGCAGTTGCTACCAGCCATCATAGCGCTCCACATATTTCCCAGCTTTTTCAGAAACCTAGCGATTCGACCTCAGGGAATTAAAGTCCCTCCCCTCCCTCAGAACAGACTTCCTGCAAGGCTTCCAGTCGCGACCTCCAGCAGCTTTCGCCAACCTTCGAGAGTTCTCGCTGGCGGCTCCCTAACGCTCCCACGTGGCTATCCTTTTTATGGCCACGTTTTTATTATTTTTAACTCTTCTAAGACCTAAGAGAATGGCCACACCCACCTCTTCACACCAATACTCAATACTACCTTGGTCACATCTTTATTTGCCCATGTTCCACACACCTTCTTCAAATGCAACTTGGTGCCCGCTGTACTTGGACGCATACACATTTCAAGGCAACATTAATCCCCCATGCTTCCACATATCTCAAATGTGACCTTGAGTGCCCATTATATTTTTTAACGCGCCCACACATATTCAAACATCCGAGCAGCGGATATTATCTCCATCATCTGACCTCTTACCCGACAGGCCAACAAGCTCAAAGCCAAACCATTTCACCTATACACCTGGCGACGCCCTCAAAAGCAAAACCCTCCACACGCCATACATCCCATATGTACACAGCCACTTAATCCCATGCATCTGGATTTGCATTTGATGGCCTCACATGCATGGTTTCACACCATAGACGTGCTGTGGCACGACAGCGTGTCTACCATCTTAGACACCTAGTCCATTTTGAGCCGACTCATCGCTCACAGCGGAACCACTGAGTCCGATTTGAACATGGAAGTTCGGGTGGGATCCAACCCATGCGCATGCACCTCACACGTGCATCGCTTTTGCACACATCACAACAACTACCGTTTCGAGCTTCTAGGTGAGCTCGGGCAGGGCGACCCTCATACCATGGATGATTACAAAATTTTTCCCATTTTGAGCACGCATGCTCGTGGATGATTTGTCCATCATCTGGGTGAAAAAATAAATAAAATTACAAAGCCTTTTTGGCCAAAGCGGGCAGCGGACCCAAGTGTGTGTGAACATCTTCATCAACAAAAAACTATGTGTGTGAAACAATTTCTTGTCAAAGGTTTTAATTATGCTTTATAAGAGTGTGTGTGAAACCACGTTGAGAAATTCATCCACAACTTAAAAGCATGTGAGCGGGACCCAGGTTGGCATTCCGGGGGTTTCGGCCTTCAGGAATCAGCGCTATAGACCAGCTACTATTATTAGATGCTAGGTTGATTCCCTTTGCAATGCTTTAATTTTCAGCCTTTTTTTCTTTTAAAAT
This sequence comes from Cibotium barometz, assembly GCF_041138505.1. Lineage (NCBI taxonomy): Eukaryota > Viridiplantae > Streptophyta > Polypodiopsida > Cyatheales > Cibotiaceae > Cibotium > Cibotium barometz. The sequence goes on along the minus strand of NC_141073.1, from coordinate 33,877,898 downwards.
GCTCTGCACGCGCGTTGAATGCGCTGAGCATGCTCAGACTGCCGGCCCGCCGGGTCTTCTTCTTCCTCGCAGCCTCTTCTGCGTATGAGTCTGCGACTCTGTTGCCCGTTGCTCCTTCATACTATGCTGTGTCATGTGCATCAATGCTGCGCTGGTTCCTGCGCCAGCTTCCCCCAGGCCATAGGTTCCACCAGCCGTGCTTCTGCGCTCCCAATTTGTTGTTCTCGCTGCTTTTCTCTCCAGCTAGCTGCTGGCGATGGTGGATCATCTATCTGTTGCCTCTACAGCACCAACGTCTCCCGTAGCTCGTTGGCAGTGTCTACACACTCGACACTTGTGCAACGTTCTGCTTCTTGCGGCTAGTCTTCTGTCCATGAGCTGCGCTTCTGCAACCCTTATGTAGCTTGGCTACTTGCTTGCTTGTTTTTTTTCCTGTTGGAGCTCATCCCAGCTCCTATAGTGACCGACCTCCTCATGACCTTGTATGATGGGTTCTCCTCCTCTGCTGTACAACAACATTCCTTCTAGAGCCATTTTACTATAAGCTCGCTTTATTCATGCTGCCCTTCACCTCTCTCAATAGCTTCAAAACTCCATAGCATCCCGCATTGCTACTTTGCCTCTCCAAGACCTCCAAGTTGAGGTCTTCCATGACCATTGACATGGCCTTCATGGCCTCCAAATCAGCATGCTTTTCCTTCAATGCATGCATCCATTCAAGGGTGCTTTTCCATTTTGGTTTCTCTCAAGAAACCAAGGTGCAAACCAATGTGAAAACTCCAAAAGCTTCCACCAAACATTGCCCATCTTCTATGAGCAAAACCATGAGCATCACTCTTCCCAATGTGCTCAACCATGGACTTCTTCTAAGCCCATAACCGCTTGTCCCTTCTTAGACAAGCATTGCACCTCTTACACTCTTTGCCCAAATGCAAAGAACCATGGGATCCACAAATCCCACACATAGCAACCCTTCTCAAATATGAACATTCTTCCATGCTCAAATACAAAACTTTGAGGCAAAACTTCACAAAACCAACCTTCTTGAGGCATAATCAGCAGCATATCTTCTCTTGGCAGCTTCTCCTTGACGATGATGAAGACTCCATAGCCTTCATAATGCTGAAATCTCCATTTTCAGCTTCCTTGATGATGAGCAAGCTCTCCATGTTGCAAAACTCCATTTGCAACTCTCTTGGGCAGCTTCTATGCAACCTCCTTGTTGCAAATCTCCTCTCAAATCCTCACAAATGCAAATCTCCTATCAAATTCTCATCACAAATGCAAATCCAAATGATAATATGAGTGTGCATAATTTTTTTTCATAATAAGCTGAAAATATAATGCTTAATCAAACAAACACACAAACAAGCTAATATACATAATAAACACCATGACCAAGAGCCCATTTGGCTCTGATACCATGTTAAGATTCTAGAAATGGGATTGATCATGGTGAAGGACATAGATTAAGCATAAGATTAAGGTGGATTAAACCACACTAAAAACTCCATGACTAGAGAGAGAGAGAGATTGCACACTCAACACTATTCCCTTGTATTGCATATCACAATGAACCATACAATGATATAGGCTCTCAAGCCTTATCCCACTTTACATGTCATCATCCATGTGGCAACTCCTTTTCCACTTCTTTTGGTCAACTCTCACACACCATACAATATTACATGTGGAATTCCTATCTCACCACTTGCTTGTGGCAAGTTCACATGCACATCAGCTTCAAGAGACTCAATGACACCCTCATCCTTTGCGTTGTACCAACTAGCAAGCTCATCAAACACCACATCTCGTGAGATAACCACTTGCCTAGTTTGTGGATTGTAACATTTGTATGCCTTATGATCCTATGCATATCCAACAAACACACACTTTTCTGCCTTAGGATCCAACTTCCTCCTTCTTTCGTCAGGCACATGTACATAAGCTATGCATCCAAACACTTTGAGGTGTCCAATGTCTGGCCGAAAACCTGTAAGCCGCATCTCTGGCGTACTTTCATGTATGGCTACTGTGGGTGTCTTATTAAGTATATACACCACGGTAGCACAAGCTTCTGCCCAATAATAATATGGCATGCTCTTTTCATTGAGCATCGCCCTGGCCACTTCACAAATGACTCTATTCTTCCTCTCAGCAACACCATTTTGCTGAGGTGTATACCTGCAAGTCAATTGCCTTCTTATTCCATGCTTTCTCAAGAAATGCTCAAAAGCATTTGAGGTGTATTCACCACCTCCATCTGTCCTCAAACACTTTATCCAACAGCCATATTGCTTCTTTGCAAAAGCTTTGAAATCCATAAACTTTCCCAACACTTCACTTTTCTCTCTGAGAAAGTATATCCATGTCATTCTGCTGAAATCATCAATGAATGTCACATAATATAAACTGCCTTTAATGGATGGGTTTTGTGCAGGACCCCATACGTCGCTATGTACTATCTCAAGTGGCCTGCTACTCATGTTGCCTTCTCTAGGAAACCGCAACCTTGCCTGCTTCCCAAATTGACAGGCTTCACAAACATGCATATTCCCATCATACTTGAATCTAGGTAGCCCACTAACAATGCCTCTTGTCTGCATGTTCTTTAACCTTTGTATATTGACATGTCCAATCCTCTTATGCCACATATCAATGTCCTGTACAACATTTCAGCTTTTAGAGAACATGGTTGATTTCAACTCAGGAATTCCAGCATCCAGCTTAAACAACCTGCCTTCTTTCTTGCCTTTAGCAATGACTCTACATCCATGTTTGAAATCCTCAACGAAGCAACCATGCTCGTTGAAACGAACCTGTAATCCCTGTTCCACCATTTGACACTTCCAACATGTGTAATGGCATGCTGAGTATCATCTCTTGTCTCCACATAGCCTTTCACATTCATAGGCTTCATATGCTCAAACCATTCACCATGACAAGTCATATGGTTTGATGCTCCAGAGTCCATATACCAAGTGTCATCATTTTTAGCATTTGTCATCATAGATCCCACAACATGTTTCATGGCAAACAAGTGATTTGCGTTGCCATCATTACTGCTTAATGCATAATTTCCACCACCATGTTGTGCATAATGTCCACGATGTTGTGCTCTACCCCCTCTCAAATCATTCTGTTTGCGAAAACAATCACGTGCCATATGACCAAATTTCCCACAGTAATGGAATTCCACATCTTGCATAGATGTTTGTTGGCCTTGCCAACGTCCTCTACCACGAGGATTTCCTCTGCCTCTCTGAGGTGTATATCCACGACCACCTCTAGCACCATATGAAGGCTGAAAATTTTGTTGTGGTGACCTGTCTTGCCATCCACGACCATTACCACGGCCACGTGATGCGAATCTCCCCCTACCTCTAAATCCTCTTTGGGAATAGAAAGCCTGATTTCTGCCATTATCATCATTGGCTAGTAGATGCATCCTGAAAAGAATCACTGAGTTTGATTTCCTCAACAAGCAAGAGTGAAACCAACTCATCAAAGTTTGGTAAACCTGTACTTCGAACCGAGATGGATGTATCAAAAGATTTATATTCCTTGCCAAGACCACGCAAGGTAATGTCTACCAAATCATCATCAGGCATGGGGGCATTTATTGTTGCCAATGCATCTGCATACTTCTTTATCTCTTGTACATAATCATGGATGCTCCTTCTATTCCTCTTCACATTATGTATCTGTTGTTGCAACTGAGACTTGCGAGCACTCGTGTCTGTATCAAACAACTTCACCAATGTATCCCATGCATCCTTGGGATTCTCAGCATCATGTATGTGTATGAGCATAGCATCCGAAATACATATAGACAGATAATGCAACACTTTGAATGCTCTTTCTGACCATTGCTTATGAGCTATAACCTGCTACTGTGTAGGTTGTCGGGGTAGGGGCTCAGCACCTGTAATGAGATTCCAAAAACCTTTTCCCTTCAAAAAACTTTTGATCCTGTACTTCCATGCCTGGAAGTTCTTCCTATCCAGCTTTTCACCAACAATTTGTACTGGATTATCCGACATATTGCTCAATGCAAATACACCTTTCACAATTCCAAATTTGTAAACGATCCTTCCTCAGCTCAACCACACTCCAATGAGTGTTCCAGATACTCCAAAGTAGTCAACAAACTTCAATTTTGATGTAGAAAATCAACATGTATGCATCCAAAATGAACTGGCTCATGCAGTCCAAGATACCCTATTTTGATGCGCTTTCCAAGGCTCCAAATTACAATGTAGTGGTTCAATCAAGTGTGCATAACTTGCATTGACACCTAAACAACCTCAATGTTGAATATCAACACCATCCGAGGTGTGTACATACCAATTTTGTCAAACCCCCTTCTCTGTTCTGAGAAAAACCAGAAAAACCAGAAAACCAATAGTAGATTTGCTCTAATTTCTTCAATCCTTGTCCAAATTGAGCAACCAGGCATTCATTAGCTTAGCAACGATGTCCACTAACTCCATGTAAAAGGAATTAGACCAATTGTTTAAGACCAATGAGTAATTGATCGATTAATTCTGTTTCACTGCAACCGTTAAAAGGAATTAGACCAATTAGCAACCAGTAGATAGCCTGTTTAATCAGCTCATTTCTAGCTCCATTAGGCATAATTGATCAATCCAATCATATAGCCTCCTTCTCAAGTGTATGTAGCAACTAATTGCTAAGTCAATTGTGAAGTTAACCAGTCACATTAGTGGATTTGAGTTCTCCACTTATCAAAAAATTGAAAAAAGTACTCTGTTTCTCTGTCCAACCTGCGCTGCCTGCTATAGGGTGATTTAGGAGTGTTTGTAGTGCTAATTGATGATGTAATTAAGTACCCAACACACCTAGGCATGTGTGCAATCCATAAATGAGTTGATTTTTGCCAAAAACTTGCTCCAAATTCATCAAAATTTGACCTCTTTTTCTCTGTTTTGTGAGAGCTCAAAAACCAGTAATTTCCACTCATTCAAATGCAAAAAAAATGCTCCAAAATCAGTGTAGGGCTTGTACATGAGTTGCCAATACATTCTTCCTTGTCACATACATGTTTCTTTTCCAGATTTGCATCTATTTCACCATACATCACCGCTTCCAAGCTTCAATGGAAAGCTTCCAAAAAACCAGAATTTTCTTTTGCTTTGGGCAACCCTAATTTGCTTTGTTTCTTTCTGAATCACGTGCAATCCGCTCAAGGATGTTTAGAAGACCTTACCCCCGGTAGGCCAAGCTCTCAGATCTATTAGAAATCGGTGTGCTCCAAGCTTCACAGCATCAATGGCAAGCTTCAAAGCTTTTCTTCACAGCTTCTTCTCCCTCTTCTCTCACTCACTCATAAACCCTAATAGACAGCACAAGGCTCTGATACCATGTTGAAAAATAGGTAGAGGGAGAGGAGACACACACACAGGAGCAAACCCTAATGTATGTTGCAAACCCTAACCATAGAGGGAAGCCATCTCTCTTCTCACACAATGCATAAAGCCATAATCCATAATACACACAACACACTATGAGTTGTGTCCACACACATCTAACCCTAGCTAATGTCCACACACTATGACCAGCTGGACGCGGTCATTTATGTCCACACACTATGACCAGCTGGACGCGGTCATTTATGTCTCACACATGCTGCTACCTAACATGCCAGCACATAGCATAGCTGGCACACACTGACATCGAGCTTGAATCTCAACATAAGGTACACTTCTTTATCCACCATCTAAGACACTGTCATGTCATCACCGTGGTTCTTTGGCGGCATAGAATCAACATCACTCATAACCTGTGCCTGTACATGATCTTCAGATTTAGCATTAACACCACTTGCACCAAATTGAGCTTCAGTTGACATTGGAAAAGGACTTGTCATCTCACAACACCAGGGTTGCATGGTTTTTTAAACAATACATCAAAACGTGACACAGGTTTTGCTTCCTGATTCAAAAAAGATACATCTAATGGTGATTTCATACATATAGGCATATAGAAGGTTGATATTTCCTTTTCAAAGAGGGTACATCGATTAAACCCAATCAGTATAATTTCCACTCCTTTTTGCTAACAATCTCCACTTTGACCTTCAACAGATCCTTCAAACCTGCAACAAATCTCTCACACTTCAGCATCTGGGGAGGTGCTTTGTTGTCCATAGCCTTCATCCACTTATTCCATAGCTTCAAAAAAACACACCACATATTCATCCACATTCTTGTCTGCCCTTTGATATAGGTCGAGGATCTCTTGCCACACTGCCTGCAACCAAGCTTCTTCAAGCATACATCAACTCATCAACACATACACCATGCACACACATCCACACATCCTCAACACAAAAAACTTGCATTATATTGGCTCTAATGGCATCAACTACTTCCTCAACATCCATCCAATCTCACCACAACACAAAACATCAGCATCATCCCTCAATTGCATTAGACAACCTTCAAGCACATCCACAACCCAAACACATCAACATCTCCCATAAATCTTCTGGTTTCAACACCTCCTTAGTGGCAACATTTCACCATGACATGCATTAAGAATGACCATCGAATACAAATATCAAGCATGATAGCTTGGCACATACCCAACTTACACCACGGAATCTCATCAACACATTTGATCTCACATAAGAAGAGGAAGATACATTTAGGAGAAATGATTGTTTTCAGGTATACATCTTATGAGCCACACACTCTCAACACACCCGAGGTATACACTCATAGGGCTGCCCCCCATTCATTTTGGCAACATATACCCAGATTTTGGATGAGAGTAGCCCTATTGTTGTTGCCATCACTCCTTTTATAGGAGAGGAGTACCTTTGGAGCCCATAATCTCAAAATAGCAAGGATCATCCTGCAGATCAGTGCCCACATGTTCTCGATCAGTCGCATCATCAAATGCCAGATATGGGTTACTGTAGTTTTTGGTAGCACTACCCACAGGTTCTCAATCAACTATGCCATTAAATGCCAAATATGGGTTACTGTAGTTGGTGCCATGCACTGCCCACCATCATCAATCACATGCTTACTAAAAATGGAGCACCATGGATTTGCATCCAGAATCAGCCAGGCATCATGCCATTTGCAATCCCCATGTGCTTCCACGTGGATCCTTTAACTTCAGCCCATAGAGCCTTGGCTAATACTTAAGCCTTAGCAACAAAACATTTGATTTAAGTGGGCCTTAGCCCCCAATCCATGCAATAAGACATTAGTTGAGGACATGCCAGGGGCTCAACACGGACACACTAAACACCAAATATGTACAACCAGACCTCTCCCTCATCTGCACACCTACCATTCTCACTTTCCCTAGCACCAAAATGGGTTTGCCAAAAACTCTTCACACCGTATTATCCTGGAGCGAATGGAGAAGTGGAGGTTACCAATAGAATTCTATGTGGAATATTAACCAAGACAGTAGTAGAAAACCGAAGAGATTGGGATGAATGGTTATATGAAACGTTATGGGCGTACTGTATAGCTTATAAAGTCATTACACAAAATATGGTATAGATGTAATATTCCCTATTGAGCAAGAAATTACAAATTTATGAATAGCATTAGCTATGTGATTAGGTGACATTGTTGCATTGAATGATCATTTGTTGAAGTTAGTGAAATTAGGGAGGAGAGATTAATAGCTCTTCAAAGTTTAGAGGCTACGCTTTGAGATCTTATCCTCGCTTGCACTTGTTACCTCTCCCTTTGGAGAGACATCCCCTCCATAATTTGTAGTATCCTCCTGAATGTAACAAAGTGAATGGTCTCATATATGAATAATGGGCCCAAGACGAATGGACCATTCCCATTGAAAATAGTAATGATAGCGTGAAAGGGGTGGTCATGTATATATATCAACATAGGCCATAATTGGGGATAACTTTGATAATCATTGGAATATAAGATATTGTTCTCTTTTCTCTCTAAAGTTAGGCTAATCTCATTAATCTAGCTAATTGAAGACTGAAGAGTTCAAGCAAGAAGAAGTTGCATGACCATTGAGCTTCATCATCAACATAAAACTCTTGTATCGGTTGAGTTATATGGCATGCATCTATAATTTCCTTGGATGTAAGTGATTCTTCTCATTGGCATTGAATCATTGGCTTTTACACACATTTGTAAACACCTTTCAATTAAAAAAAAGCTAGCTATATTGTGTGTCAAGGTACCTTGGCATTTTGAGGAGAGGCTAAGGGGAGCATGTTTTCTTGCCGTGTGTGGGAAAGTGGTAAGGTGGAGAATTAGGTATATGGTGGGAAAGACATGGCCTAAACCCTTGCTATTGGATTTCAAACTTGAGTAAGGGGATTGGAAGAGCTTGGTTGGGAGATTGGCAAAGTTTTGACATGGTTCATTGACCTCCAAGTGTTGTCAATTGATATATTTTGATGTGGCAAAGTTTTGACAAACAATGGGCATAGCATTGCAATTAAAATTTACTTGAACTTACATTGAGGTTTCGTTGCAAATACAAAGGAGATGCTGTCAATTTTTTTTGCAAAAAGCACATATTCATGACACTTGGGGTTAGTTTTGGTTTCTCAAGGATGAAAATTGATGTGGTGCATGCTTTTGAATGGTTCCAAGGCATTACCAATGTAAAGGGAAGGAGTGGACAACAAGTGGAGACAATTTTGACAATTTTCTATTGTGGTGTTAAACCCTAATTCAGTCTGAAAGGGTTGGGGTTGTTTTCAAGTGGTTTACATAGCTTTATTCTACTCTCCAAGGGCTACATTTGGATCCTAAGGATGGTGGGCACATGAACATGAACACTATGATGTACTTCATGATGCAAAGCATACTTGATAGAATGGACCAAAATTTCCAATCTCCATGGTGGACAAGTCCAATGCCTCCACCAAGAAGAATCATTGTGGATTATTTAGCTTGGAACAAGAACTTGGCAAAGGCAACAAAACTTATGGTGGAACCAATGTTGTATGCATATGCACAAACACATTTCAAGCCAATGGACCACAAGATGGTAGGCCTTGTGTGGGTTCAACATGTCCAAATATGTCACATGCTCTTCAAGCTAGTATGCATTATGGTGATCAACATCATGGACCTATGCTTGGAAGGGATAACTTTCTTCCGCCATTGATGCATCGAAGTGGAACAAATGTGATGGGAATGCCTAGCTCATTTGTTAGTTTAAGTCTTTCATTGAAGACCATTACTTCCATAAAGATTCTTCAAGTGTGGTGACTCTCAAGAGGTTAATGTGTATTATGGTCTTGAAGATGAGACAAGTGTTAAAGATCAATATGATGATAATGTGGATGATAGTGGGGATGCAAATTATTGTGATCCATATGACGACATTTATGCAAAAGATGCTATGGGTTGTGATGCCTATGAGGACATCTATGGTGTTGATCTAAATAAAAATGTAGATGACTCATGGGAGGTCTATGATGGTAATTCATTGGATGGCCATAATACCTATGCTTCCAATGATGATGATGATGATTCATATCCTTTTGAGCCAAGCATAAGTGTGAGGAAGAGCTTCATCAATTATACTTTTCTTATGAGTATGGGTGGTTTGAATTTGTTTCCATATGATTTGGGTGGATGCTGTGCACACGATGGATATATGTACATTTATGCATTTGCACATGGGCTTAATGAATTTCCTTTTGACCTAGGTGGATCAAAGAGGAGTGAAGTGGAAGATCTAAAGAATGGAAGTGAATTTCCTTTTGATCCGGGTGGATCAAAGAAGAGTGAAGTTGCCTATGTGTGCTCATCATGATAAGGATAATATGGCTACCTTATGCAATATCTTAAGTGATGCCTATGTTGGTTGCAAAGATGCAGTTATATTAAAGATTGAGGGTATGCATAAATGGAATGGGTGGCACATGTTTTGGTTGATAGTGGGAGCACACATAGTAAAGATGAATTGCAGATTGGTATGCAAAGATGTGAGTTTGATACTCACAAGTGAGCTTCCTATGAATGAGGAGGGCATGATTGATATGTGCTAGAAGCAAATTTTGGGTACAAGAGCAAGAGTTCTTCGGAGCTGTACATTATTGGATTATTTGGTCAAATGGTGAAGACTACCGAAGGAAGAAACTTATTGGCAATCAGCCTCTACATTGGAAGGGTTGCTGGATGCATTTTGGAAGTCCAACAAAGGTCAAGAACAATGAATTAGCTTGCTAGAAATTCTTGTATATTCACTATGGACAACCCTATATCTTTGGGATTTAGATGCATAATGTTTGGAAGCTACACAAGGTATTATGGGATAGATGTTATGGCTTGTTTTGAGGGCTTTTTAGGCAATTAAAATTATCAAATACTCCATTCCATCCATGTGGATTGTAGTTGTACATATCAATGATTTTGAGGACAAAACCTCTTGGCTGGGGATGGTTTGTAACAAAGTGAATGGTCTCATATGAATAATGGACCCAAGGCCAATGGACCATGCCCATGGACAATATTAATGATAGTGTGAAAGGGGTGGTCATTTATATATATTAACATAGGCCATAACTGGGGCTAACTTTGATAATCATTGGAATATAAGACATTACTCTCTTTTATCTCTAAACTTATGCTAATCTTCTTAATCTAGGCTAATCTAAGACTAATCTAGATTTTTCTTTCTTTCACTTAATAATCTCCTTAAGCCACTCCTTAGGCACTACTCTTATTTGAACTCGGTCATCCTGAGGACCATCCTTGAGGACCATCCTGAGGACCATCCTGGAGGACCAATCGTGATCAGACCTTTGTGCCAACTTTGGTCACAATATGCTTGTGAAAGCCATGGTCGCCCCAATAAAATGGGGTATGATGTGATATGATAAGTAGAACGTACCACTAAGAAACTAATTCTAAACTTAAGTCATGCGATAGTGGTATTAGGCTGTTATGCTAATTTATATGTTATCTACTTACATTTAGGCTCACTTATTTGTATTCTAAAATAGTCCATATATTACTTCCAAGCTTATTGATTAGAGATGTACGTTTTTAATTCTTTCTTAGGATAACATTTAGATTAGTAGGGTGGATAGTGCCCCTTTTGGATCATAGCTTTTGAGGACTTTCCACATGCTCCATACTGTTAAAGCCAAATGCAACTCCTCTTTAAAAAAAAGAGAAGGAAATCATAAAGATCGAGGGCTCCCCCTCCATTATAGCCACCTACTTCTCACGGATAACCAATCCTAACTAACCTTAAACTATATCCTAACAAGAACTAATCATGTTTAATTATCTTAACCAATTCTCAAAATTGTTTCACATTCATTAATGTTTCTTTTTATGCAATAAATTGACTCCATTTTACTAAGAACGTACTCTCAAATGAAGTGTAAAAAATAGAAAAATTTACATGCCATAAGAAAACATTAATACCAGCATATTACTTTTAGAAATCATCTTGAAACTAACTACCTAACTTTACTTATTAACCCTCCATTGAATGGGCAATTATACCCATTTTACACTATAACTATACAAAAATAATTATTACCCATGAAAGCCCTTTAAAATAGAGATAGAAAATAGAAAAAAAACCAAAGTTTCCTTTTAAACTTTCTCTAAATTCATTGTATATTTTGAAATATTATTTTTCCAAAAAATAGACCAAAAATAAAGAAAATTATTTATTTAAAAATACTTTTTGATAATTTCTCACTTCCTTAACATTTCATAAGATCTCTAAAAAATACCCTTAATTTTTAGAAATAAGTAAAATTCATTTATTATTTATTAAAAAATACTTATTCAATTCTCTGTTACCTAATAATTCGATAATTACTCATAATAAAACAAAAAAAAACATGCTTAAAATTTTTATATGAGTAAAAAATAATCAAATACTTCTCTAATATTCACCACTTAGATAAAATGAAAAAACCACATGTCAAAGAGCTTACATGGCACTAGACTATGGAGGCTCCGTCGGATTCGAATCAAAGATAGCGTAGACAAGCAGCGGATTGGCGCTCATCACAACAGCGATACCAAAGATGTTAAGGAAATCCTACCCTAAAGTGTCGTGGGGAAGCTGCCTATCCACTGAGCTCGAGCAAGTCTCAAGAGCTCCACCATAGTAGCCGCTTGATCTGTGAGACCCCTCACTGGATTCCCGGTTGCTAGCAGCAGCGGAAGTAGCTTCCTCTTGCGCGGGGCAGGGTTTCCCACTTGGGGCCTCGCCCTCGAATGTCTAGACACGAGACTAATCTGGTGGTCATTCCGGAACTGAAACCGGGAAAATTTCCCTTGCTCGAAAAACGGGGACGATTCCACCTTTTTGATTTTCTTCACAAATTTTCTAACGGGGTCAAGAGACTAAACTATCCTTCACCTGATTAAAGTAGATAGAAGGAAAACTATCACTGACTTAGATTGAAGAAATCAATGCTTTTTTCCTAACCGAAATTAGGCACAGCCGTTGATCTAATCATTTGAGAAAATCAACGCTTTTTTCCTAGCCGAAGTCAGGCACATCCATTGATCTACTCATTGAGAAATTCTTCAGGTTTTTATTTAACTACTCGAATTCTAAGCGTATTCCTATTATTTCAATTTTATTATTAAAACTCCACTAATTCCAGCCTAACCCCATCTGGCCCATAGGTTTAGCCACCACCCAACCACTGGAATCGATAGAACCAGACAATTACTCACCCACCCATAATTGAATGCCTTTCTTAACTTTTGCTTTTCGAATACAGATATGCACACACTCCTCTTTAAAACTTTAACTTATAAAATAATCCATTGACAAAGAGTTATTGGTTACAGATGTCATAACTCAAAAATTCCATCCAGTCCCTTGTTTCTCAAAAAGTAGTATCACTCTGGACTCTCCGTTGAGACCAGCTAGTCAGCAACAACGAGATCCTGTAACAGATTACAATAATTATTTCGTCCATCATACAAATCTTCCACGACATACGCATGGGTGTCCTAGGCACCGCGAGCCCATGCACCGCGAGCCCATGCATCGCCTGGTCAGAACCCTCCAAGATCCTCATTAGGTGTCCTGGCACTTCACTCAGGGACCACTTCGTCGGCCCTCGTCCATCGTATCGGAAGTGCACCATTTTAACCGTACCGAGGCTGGTCAAGACCTGGGCAGGCTTTGCCACGTGAGCTGTCCTTTGATTGAACACTCCCCGCCAACTGTTTTTGCAACCGAACTTCCCTTAGAAAAACATATACCAAATGCTCCCTCCAGCATTCTGGCGTAAGACAGTCCTTTAAGAAAAGAGGGTTTCTATGCAAGTTTTCAGTTTGATTTTCTTTTGAATACAAGGAGTATTTCTTGAATCAGTATCCCCGGAACTTCTTGATCGCAATTCTGAATTTCATACCAGAATTACTCGAATTCTATAACCTTGATCCATAGATTAATTCGAAGGGTCTCAAACTTAGTTTCAGATTTGACGGGAGTTTTGAGTGTAATTTTCTAAACTGGTCACATCTTCTTTCCTCAAAACTGACGAAAGAGTTTGGTCTTGGTCATAGTCCAATTCAAGGTTCGAGTCGGATAAGATTTTTCATGAACTATCTTTCTCGAAAAGGTTTGATAATTCAGTTACTATTTTACTGAATTTCTTTCTTTGAATATTCACTTAACTGATTTCTAAATTAGTTATGAATTTCAATGAGGAATAAATTAATCATTTATCTGAATATTTCGATCTCGATAGATTTCTCGAATTTTCTTTTTACAATCCGTGTGAATATAAAACGATAAAAATTTCTCTCTTAGAGTATTCAATTATTCATTTATCAAATACTCATAGAATTTAAACATAGAATTTAAGAGAAATCTAATTTTGATATGAAAATTCTTTATGCATCTATTTATGCATAAAAATCAACTTCAAAGGGAATAACACTTTTATTAAAAAAATTCTTTTATGCATAAAATTAAATTTAATAGGAATAACACTTTTAAAATAAAAAGAATTTCTTTATGCATCTATTTATGCATAAAAATTAATATTTATAAGAATAACTTTTTTATAATAAAAAATTCCTTTATGCATCTTTCTATGCATAGAAATCAAGTTTAATAAGAATAACACTTTTATAATAAAAAAATTTCCTTTATGCATCTTTCTATGCATAGAAATCAAGTTTAATAAGAATAACACTTTTATAATAAAAAAATTCCATTATGCATCTTTCTATGCATAGAAATCAAATTTAATAAGAATAACACTTTTATAATAAAAAATTTTCCTTTATGCATCTTTCTATATGCATAGAAATCAAGTTTAATAAGAATAACACTTTTATAATAAAAAAATTTCCTTTATGCATCTTTCTATGCATAGAAATTAAATTTCATAAGAATAACACTTTTATAATAAAAAAAATTCCTTTATGCATCTTTCTATATGCATAGAAATTAAATTTAATAAGAATAACACTTTTATAATAAAAAATTTCCATTATGCATCTATAAGAATAACACTTTTATAATTTAAAAATTTTTCTATTATGCATCTTTCTATGCATAGAAATCAAATTTAATAAGAATAACACTTTTATAATAAAAAAAATTTCATTATGCATCTTTCTATGCATAGAAATTAAATTTAATAATTAATGTCAGTGATATCCATCCATATTCATAGGTGAATATGTACATGGAGTAATTAGAATATTTCTTTTAGATGCAAAAATGGTGGGAATTACTCTTTTGGAATAACATAAAAACAAACTTTCTTTTCCATAAAATTTTGGAAAATTTTGCCATAACCTCCTTTGTATGGCTGACCATTTCTCATTTTTATCATTCTTTATTTAACTTAAATTAACCCAAATTAGATTTATAGAACTCTAATCTACACAATTTTCTAAATTCAAGAGAGTAAACAATAAGAAGAGTTTAATTAATCCCTTAGTTAAATCTTTCTAGGATTGAGAAAGGTTGGAATGTAAAGAAGAGAGGCATAGCATTTGAATTTAATTCAACATTTACAAAACATAAAAATTAAGAAAACCATAGATTTTTCATTAAAACAAAATAAGAAAATTAGCTTACATGGAGCTTGTAAGCTCTCCTTTGGCTTGAGGGATTGAGGGTTCTACTCTTGTTTGAAGCAAGAGTGGCCACCAATTCACTTTGGAGAGGATTAGGCCAAAAATAATTGAATTATTAAGAAATTCAATGTAGATGGCTCAGGGCAGGAGTAGATGGCTGGATTAGGCCAAAAACAATTAAATTATTAAGAAATTCAATGTAGATGGCTCAGGGCAGGAGTAGAGTAACAGAGCATAAACACCATTAAGTTTTTACAAAGGGGGAGGCTTCTATTTATAGGAAAAAGTGAGCCTCAAACCAAGCAAACTGATTCTAGAATTTTCCAGATCAGTTTGGTCAATTTTTGACCATATTTGGGTCAGTTCAGCTTACTTTTTTGAAATAGGAGAGAGGAGAGATGAAAATATCTCATTTTATTGATTAAGAATTGGGGGTAATGATGAGAAAAAGGTGCCTACTTCATGAGGGGAGATCCCCACTCTGGAGGTGTCAAAATTTCAGTTTTTTAATTGTTTTCTTTGGTCCTTAGTCCACTCTTCATCTTATGTGAGCATTTACTCATTTTTGGGGGGGTTTTTCTTTTCTTTTTTCTTCAATTTATCTCCTCCCTACATTTGGATTAATCTTATTGGTCCGTAGGAACCTTAATCCAAAATTTTTAAAAAATCTAGACCCTTAGGCTAAGGTCTTTTGTGCACATTATATTTTATTTCTAATGCACCTTTGTTTTGGGGGAATTTATTTTAATAAGAAGGGATATTTTTCCATCCAAAGATATCTAAAAACTAAATTATCTCTCTCTAGAATATTTTCTCTCTCTAGGCCAAAACAGGTAGAAACAAGATCTTTTATTATTCTGAAAAGGGGATTGATACATGGGAAGAAACTGGACATCTTGAGGGGCTGGGGAGGAGGAATCTTACATGATCGATGTCCTCCCGCACTCGTCACACCAAGACGGTTGCTCTAATCCTATGGGTGATGCAAGCTCTGTCGTGGAGATCATGCAGGATCTCTGCAAAATAGGATCATGTTGGTTAGCCTAATCACTCAAGAAAGAGAGAGAGAGAGAGAGAGGAAGCAAGAGGGAACAAGTGATTAACACAATGAAAGCTACTAGGAAATCACATCCCGATATCTGGATTTTGAAGTTTCGGATTAACCCAAGCGGCTTCACTCTTTGCTAATCTGCCATTCGGATGAGAAATGGAGACGGTTCCAATTCTCGCTCCAGAATGCCCAGTTCGCACAATGGATTTTATCTGTGATAATATTTACTCCTGATCCGCCACCATCAAGAACCACACCTTCTATGGTCTTCCCCTGTATCTGAATTGTGCCTTCTGGAACCGCCTCATCCCAATCCACAGAGTTGGTTGGTCTTTTTAAATGCTGACTGATCCTCTTTTTCCTCCTTGGTGCTGACCACTATGGTTGAAACCTGAGCAAGGTAGTCTTCACCTACAAGCTTCTAGATTAACTGTGTGTGTATGGTAATTGGGTACCAGACACATCAGTTTATCCAACGTCATGTCAAGCTTCATATTATTCAAATCTTCCCAAAGATCGTACTCAAAAGCTACCGTCTTTCCACATTCGGATTGTTTCTGCTTTCTAAACTCCCAGAATAGTATCATTCTCCTTTGATGAACTTATCTTCACCAGGGTCTGCTCCCCCATCTGCCTAAAGCTTCTGCATCCTGTGGCTTGTGTATAACTTTTCACCTTCCAAGTGGACGTATTTCATGCATCTTGTCCGAACTAGCACTTTTCAACCTCAAGCAACTCCTCATATCCAATATAAGGAGTATAGTAAGGTTGTTCTCACTCCCACAAATGGTGGAACAATCACTCTCTCAAAAGTCTTATTTGTGCTGCCAAGCATAAAAAAGAGCTTGTTGTCAGTCTCTACCATTGCTAGGGTAGGCCTAATGGTCAAATTTGTTGGTGATAAGTGTACAGTTCCTGATCGGCCTGATGAAGGCATCATTGTGGTATTTGGTACTCTAAGCCATGGGCTTTATAGGTTGGACAGATGTATGAGAGATTGGTGAATAATGCTTGTTTAATTACTACCACACGTGCTCTATGAGTGATGTGAAGCTATGGTATGCCTGTTTTGGTCACTTGAATTTTGGTAGTTTGTTACGCTTTAAAAGGCAAGATATGGTGTTAAGAGTTTCCAAAGCTTGAGGCCCCTTTCAAATATGTATGTGAGGGGTGCATTTTGGGCAAGATGCAACGAGCATCATTCCTGAAAGATGGATCAGTTAGGGATGTCCAAAAACTATAACTTATACATAGTGATGTATGTGGTCCCATGAGGACACCATCGATCGAGGAATATCTCTACCTTGTGATCTTTATTGATGAGTACTCTAGGCACACTTGGGTGTATCTGCATTGAAGGAAAAGTAAGGATTTTACATGGTTTAGACATATGTCAAAGGAGTTTCATGTATATATGGCTGAAAGAGGCATAAAACATCAATGCACGTTGCCTTATACACCTCAATAAAATGGTGTGGTTGAGAGGAAGAAGAAATCTCTCATTGGAGATGGCATGTTTCATGGTTAGAGGCCACGAACTGCTTCATGTTTTTTAGTTGGAGGTAGTTAGGTGTGCCACTTATGTGCTAAATAGATGCCCCACCAAGGCCTTGCAAACAATTACCCCTCATAAATCTTGGAATGGCAAGAAGCTCTGTGTCTCATTTTTTGTGTTTTTGGTTGTCTTACTTTTATGCTCTTGTGTCTGAGCAACAACGTAATAAGATGGATGATAAGGTGGTAGAATGTATTTTTGTAGGATACAATGTAGAAAGAAAAGGATATAGACTCTACCATTTAGACACAAAGCAGATTTTGGTGAGAAGATATGTTATCTTTGTTGAGAACTTAGTTCAGCCCATGCTTTTATGTAAAAACCAGCAAAATGTATACCCGTATGACATCTTTGATACACTTCTACCTTTGTACAATGCCAAGAAATCATAATTTGAGCAAATGAATGCTCAAATAGGTGCTGTAAATCAGCCCATACTAGATGAAAATCAGCTCAAAGTTCAACCCATATATTAGCCTATTGATGAAGTAATTATGGATGATATAGTGGGTGGATGATGAAAGGGCAACCATATAGGCGTCCACCAAGAACACACCAAAATGGTTGGTATAGACATTACGCGAAAACAAATTAGATACTCCTTTACCTAGCAAGACATGTGCTGGTTCTCATCATACATCTTATTATTTTGCGGATCATATTAGTGGATGCAGGCCATGTACGATGAGTACGACTTAATCCTCAAAATTAACACTTAGTATTTAGCAGATTTGTCTTATGGTAGAAAGGTCATTGTTATATAGTGGGTTTATAAACTAAAGCATAAAGCTAATGGTAGCCTTGTGATCTCTACAAGGGTTATGCTCAAGAGAACACCTATTAGGTGCCTCATCTATCTATGTAATACAAGGCCAAATATTCAATTTGGGTCTCCCAGTTAAGCAGGTTTATGCACAGTCCTAGAAGTAAGCATTGGGAGGCTGCTAAGTAAGTATTTAGATACTTGCAAGGCACTTAGTCCATTGGCTTATTCTATGCTAAGGGGAGTGATGTTTAGCTACATGCTTTCACTGATTATGATTGGGCTGGACGTTATGACATACGAGTTCCCACTAGTGGCCTTTACTTTCACCTTGGTGATTCATACATATCATGGCTCAGCAAGAAGCAGCCAATAGTGGTGGCCACTTTTCGAGCTATGAAGCTAAGTACATGGTAGCTTGTACAGTGTGTGTATGGCTCAAATGCCTTTTGGTAAATCTTGGTGTTGGGATAGCAGTCCCCCACTTCCATCTTCACTGACATCCAAAGTGCATTAGCCATTGGGCAAGAAACCCAATGTTTCATGATCACAAAGCACATTAAGGTACATTATCAAAATAGGGAGAGGCTCATTATAGGAGAGATTAGCCTAGCTTATGTCTCTACACATGACAATGTGACAGATATATTCATGAAGGCTCTCTCATCATGAGAGAAGTTTGAAGCTTTTCACAAAGCTTTGGGCTTATTATCATTTGGGGATTGATCACCCACATGATCCTTGTACATGTTCACATCATCACTACGAGGGAGATTTCTAGCATT
This sequence comes from Cibotium barometz, assembly GCF_041138505.1. Lineage (NCBI taxonomy): Eukaryota > Viridiplantae > Streptophyta > Polypodiopsida > Cyatheales > Cibotiaceae > Cibotium > Cibotium barometz. Next base: position 33,858,676 of record NC_141073.1, on the reverse strand, counting down.
TGTATGGTAGTGATGTACATACATAGGCTAATAATGGGCCGGGACACTTTTTCTCTCTTTAGGTGGTTTTTTCCCTCGAGTACATATACACACTCTTATGAGTGTTTGACCTTATCATGTCACTTCACTTATACTTCACTCATTCTCATCGATCTACTTTGAGTATTGTGCCTCCATCTATCTCTCCTTATCTTGCTACATCTATGTGTGTGTTGCTACATTGATCTCCACTACAACAATGCCAACTTCAAGTTTAAGTTTAATAAAAGGGTGGTCCTAACAAGATATGTTAAATAATCTTTTCTAACATGAGCTTAATAAGGCATGCAAGAATGATTGCAAGTTAAAATTCCTTATAAATGTGTCACTGAAATTGTAATATAATGGCTTTTTGATAGTAAGTGCATTACTATGATTGAAGTCTATTGGCACAAGAAATGACTCTTTAACTAGATATAAACTTTGAAACAAAGAAGTGACAAAATTGATTATGAATTTGTGGCAAAGATTAAATGGTTATAGTAAACTGATGTGCTAAAACACTCATCACCTTTTGTTAATCCCATTTTGGATTAACAAGCATGCTCCTCCAATTGAGGACATTAATAAGTGTCATGAAAGGACACTATAAAAGTTGTACATTATGAGATATTGGTCACCCGAGGCCTAGTTAAGTAAGTTTTGGGCGTCCAAGTGTGAATAAGGGCCAAATGTATATAAGACATTTTCTCATAATGAAAAGACACAATCCCTCTTTATGCTATTGAGAGCTCTTCCTTGTGTCTTGAGAGAGATTGAGAGAGAGAGCATTCTAGCATTGTGCCTCTTCTATGCTTGTATGATTCATGCTTGTGTGGGAGAATGAGAGAGAGTGATAACCTTATGCGACGGTGTGAGCGTCTTTAAGTGACAGCGTGGAGGTGGAGCTTGGAGGTTTGGAGTTTAACAAGTGAGCTTGGAGGCCTCAATGGACTCAAGTTTGAAGCATTGGTAATTGCCCTATGATGGTTGTGATCTATTACTCATCCTTTAGGTGAATGCATTGAGTTCCCTCTTGGAGGTGTGGTAGCCCATAACATTTTTGGCACCGTTGCCACAGAAACACCTTTGTTTCTTCCTTCCTCTTGGAGTTTCAGCTCCCATTGCATAAGATTCATAATTGCCTTTGCATTCTAGTAGTGCATTGTGTAGGAAATGAATGGATAAGAATTGTGTGGAAGTAAAAAATCGTGTGAAATTGGTTGTAATTGTTGTATATATGTGTGGGAAATGAATGGATAAGAATTGTGTGGAAGTAAAAAATCGTGTGAAATTGGTTGTGTTTGTTGTATATATGTGTGGTGGAGTGGTCTTGGAATAGAGCTTCACTGTTTTTTCTAGTTAATTTTGATATTTGCATCATTGGAAGCATCAACATGAATGAGCAGGTTGGTGTCCTATTTTTCTTCTTTTTCAAAAATCCACAAAAATCTAAAAAATAAGGAGCCATTGATTGTGTCTTGAACTTGTATTCCACTCCTTAGATGTGGCATAATGATTCTGGGAACGGTTGGATAAGTATTTTGCACCCAAAATCATAATAGTCGACACGAGAAGTTTCCACGTGAAACTATAGGAAAAAGTTCACGTCGTGAACCATTTTTTGTAACTTCACGCCTGCGAACCGCTCCCAACATCAGCACTGCGATTAACGTCGCAATTCACAAGATTATCTTGCCAAAAACAGGTAACCTTATCCTAACACCTCTGACGCCACGAGGTCTGACAAAATTAAGAATCGTGAAGGTGCAAAAAAACGTTGACAACGTAAACTTTTTCAGAATTCCTCACGGCGTAAACCATTTTTTGTTCACGACGTGAACCATTTTAGAAGACTTTCACGGCGTGAACCCATTATTTTTCACGACGTGAACTTTTTCCTACAAACTCACAGTTTAGTCCAATCCAATGCACGAGTTTGGTATAGTCAGGTTAAGGCTACGAAGGTCTGGAGAGTAGTGACACCTACAACAAGGACAAAGAATTCTGGCCCCAAGAGAAAAAAAAATTGAACACGTGAAAGTGCAGAAAAACGTTCATGATGTGAATTGTTTTCTGACACTTCATGCCGTGAACTATTCTCTGCACTCTCACGGCCTCAAAAACAGATCGACAGAATCTGATCAAAACTAAATTGGGTCATCAAAGTAGCTTATCAAATCATACATACATGCACTTAAGATCTGGAAAGCTCATCGGAGACGATCTTACACTTGACGGTAGTGCATCGAATCACCCAAGATCTTCCTATAAAAAAAGTGTGGGTTTATGTCACTCAGTAAAATAAGCACTCACTTGAGTGTCTTAAGGAACTTGACCACCGTTTGAAACTAGTAGTGAAGAGTCCATGGAAGAAGGGCTGAGGTACTCTAGGTTTGGGGGGAAGAGGAGAAACCACCCTCCCCAACAAGATCCAATGGTATCATTGATATCGCCCGAGGATTTTTTGGTCTCCAAACCAATCATGAGTGACAAAGAATCATAATCTGCGGGCATGGGTCCGTCAACCAGCACTGGACTTGGTCCAAGACAAGAAGTGCCCATCCAAACGTCAAATTCAAGGCTGTCAAACAGCGGCACCCCCCGAATGAGACGGGACATGGAAAGTTCAGCTAGGGAGACGGGTCAAGTATTCTTCCCCACCTCAGAGGAAATAGAGTTAGATCTAAGAAGGATCGAGGTGGAACGACAGTTTACGAGAGTTGAGCTTAAGGAAACAAGAGCTCGACACTCGAAGGACAAGAGCTAAACTAAAGGAGATGGGAGGAGTAAACTTACTCCAATCATGGGGTAAGGAGCTAGAATTAGTCATGGGAAGAAGTGAGGGAGAAATTCCAAACTTGGAACCCATAAATGAAGAGCCCAGAGCTGAGGAGGGGTTTGTAACCCTAGAGAAGAGGATAATCTAGCAAGAATAACATGTGAAGTGGAGGACCATCTGTACACCAAAAAAGATATTGAGTAGATGATCAATCATCCTACATTCCTACAAGACATGGAACTTTTAATTCTGCAAAGGGGCATAGAGGTAACTAATGATGAGCCACTCTAAGGTGCAGTGGGTGGCAGGACCATCCCATGGATTGGTGGAGATACTTAGAAGAGCCAACACACAGGAAGAGGACAAGGTCTAGGAAGGGGGGGAACAATTCCTCAAAGACCAAGGGTGGATCCAACCATTGACCTTAATATGGCTGGAGAGATGGGCCGATGAATGGTCAGGGAACTAGGCACAGCTCTAGAATCCCGACCCTCCTAGATGAAGCCATATATCATTTCCAAACTCGTCCAAAAATTCTTTGGGGACGGAGACCCTATCCAACATGTAGAGATTTTCGAATCCACATGCGAAACCTACGCACTTATTGTCTCAGTGATGTGAATGATTCATGCTTTCTCACTGACCCTCGAAGTGAAAGCGCATCAGTGGTTCTGAACCCTCAAACCCAAGGATAAGGGTAACTTCACACAACTCAAGAATGTGTTTGTGCCCAGCTTTGCCAGAAGTGTTGACCGATGGAGCCCGGTGGCACAACTGCACAATATCAAACAAAAGGAAATGGAGTCAATGAGAGACTATGTGTCTCGACTTAAGCACTTAAATTCAAGGTGCAAACTATGGGAGAGGTTAACTGCCGATCAGTTATTGCCTTACTTCTAGAGAGGGATTAGAGACCATAAGATGCATGACTAGCTGGTATTAGCCCGACCAACCACTCTAGATGCATGTTGTAAACTGGCAATTGAATATGAAGATAATATGTTGGAATTTTCGTAATCGGAAGATGTCAAAATATCTTTAGCAACTACGACTTCTGATGTCTCGAGTCACCAAGAAATTGGAACTCAGAGCAAGCAATTTGGAAACATGACTGTGGACGAGCTCAGTAACGCGCAATAGTAGAGAAATTGAAGATAAAGGAGAGAAGAGAAGCATCTGGGCATGGGCATAACCATCTTTACCCCCACAGGGAATTGGTGTGGTGCTCTATGTGTAGATTGAATCACACTACCACCGAATGTCCCCAATTAAGAGCAAGACCATTACTCTATTGTGCACACTGTGTAAAATTAGGGAATCATGACACTTCAATGTGCAAACTGTTGCACAACTAGGGCTCCATTGGCTTTACCAGCGCCACCTGGACAGATCACTGCTGCCTGCAGGACAATCCAACTCTTCCTATTTACCTCATTAGGACTTGTTTGGGGTCTTCTTGGGCCCTTTTATTTGGACACTTAGTGAAATGCTTAAAATGCTAATCAAGCTTTGACCAAGCTAGTGGCCTAGGCCTGAAAATACATTTTTCCTTTTCTACAAAAAAGAAAATAGGCCAAAAGGTGATCTAATCATTAGATCTTCTGTCCTTGGGAAGGAATATGGACCTAACTGCCTTTTTGTCTTGTAGTGAAGTACCTTTCACAAAGAATGTTTGAAAATTTTCGTCACTTTGTTCCCTCCCTTTTTGGAGGTGCTGCAAATCCCACTCTCTCTCTACACTCTCTCTCTAAAACACGTTTAGGGTGTTTTACTTGGGTAAGGGCTTCTTTTTCTCTCTCTAGGAGCCATGGCCTGCAGATCTGGACCTCCTACTCCATCATCCTCTCCACCAGCTCTCATGGAAGAGCTCACCATCATCCTCTCCACCAGCTCTCATGGAAAAGCTCACCATCCCCTCTTGTGAAGGCACAGATCTACACATCCTTGCAAGCTGAAGCTCTCCATCTCCATCACTAGCAAGCTCTCCATATCTATCATCCTCTCCACCAGCCCTCATTGAAGAGCTCACCATCCCCTCCTGTGAAGGTACAGATCTACACATCCTTGCAAGCTGAAGCTCTCTATCTCCATCACTAGCAAGCTCTCCTATCTATCTCCTCAAGGCCTCCATTTCCATCTCTGTATCCATCTGCATCTCCTCCACCTCCACCTCCATCTCCATCTCCATCTTCATCTCCTCCATCACCATCCACATTTCCATCCTCCACCTCCATCCTCCATCTCCATCATCTCCATCACCATCCACATTTCCATCTCTGTATCCATCATCTCCTCCATCTCCATTTGCTAGGTATAATGGCTCTACAGGACATCACCAACAAGCAATCAAAGTTTCGCTTGCACGTGGACTTAGACGAGGAGTATGCCACAATGCGAAGTAATCGAACGAAGGGATGTATTCATGCTGAGGTGCTACGACTTCAAGGTGCAAAAGCCATTGATCTTTGGACTGATGGAAGCATTTATCCCCTTGATCCACAGACTGGTGCACCTCCCCCTTTTCGTAATATCACGTAGGTCGTACGCTTTTTGGGTGATGGTTATAATGGTTTCTTAGGGTACTGTCAGAGGCTCTATTCTTTGTACTTGCAGGAACTCTCAAATCAAAATCACCTCAGGAAGCTTCTAAAATTATGCAAGGCGGAAAAGGAAGAATGTGCGTCAACTTTCATGGCCACAAAGGAACATATGCTGGCTCGAGTCAAGGATCTAGAGAAGGAGGATGCAGAGCAGAAGATGAAGCTTGATGAAGGTGTGGAAAGCAGGGATCGAGTTATAGAGAACTATCTCCGTCTTCGAAACTCAACTCGGAACCTTCGCCGACGTGTCGATCATTTCACTCACCTCCCCGTGGGATATAATGCAAGGCAGCGAAAGCACAAGCCTCTGAGTCTTCTTTCCAAAGATGGGGGGCTCGCAAGCAACGTGTGCGTCAAACAAGGTAATCACAGCTTCAAAACTAGCATTACATTCCTTTTTCATATAGCATTGACTCTGAACTATGTGATGTCCAAGGAATGTGCTAAAGCAATATTAGGTTGTTCCAATACTGAGGAGTCTATCCTTGAGCACATTATTCCAGAGCAGAAAGTAATCAATATGATAACCAATCCAGTAAATGGTGCGTTGCGTGACAGGATTCAAAAGTATTTTCTCAAGGAATTCGAGCAGATTGTCAGTCCCGTTGACATGCTCACTGTGTGCGACACAGCAGGTATCAGTGAGATAAGGGATACATGGCTTTGTATACTTGCATCACAGCACGTCTACGAGGCAAAGGAATGACATGATCTATACTTCCAACACCATACAATATAGTTATGGCAAGGAAGTCAGCAAACAACAATATTGCCGACTTGCTAGGCGGCTACAGATGGGTGGATGGTATGCCAATGTCAAATTCAAAAGATTTTGCTTACAACAAGTTTAACAATGTTTACGTCGAGGTGGAGGCGCTTCAATGAGCTATGATTCAGTTTTATGATATGACATTAGAGGAGGCGGATGGAAAGGCTATATTTGTCCTCAAATTGGATGAATGTCAGGTTGTAAAGGGCCAAAGGGTGGAACTTACAAGTCTGACACTCATGAGCAGGGCATTGAAGCGAAAGAGCTTAGACGGCGAAGATGAAACAGGTGATGCGGAGAATAACTTGCACACAAAGCGACGCAAGCAAGATTACTTTAGAGTGCAGTCTGAGAAGAACATATGGTGGCAGGCGGCATGGACCCTTCCGCACAAGGACCATGACAGTCTGAGGTGGTACTTCACCCGTACAGGTATTCAAGGAGTGATACACAGGCAATCAAATGGTGAAGTCTTGCATGTGCCTGGCAGCACTGGTGACTTTGAAATAGAGTGGCACCTTGGTGGTGATCTCAAGACCCTCAAATGCATGTTGGGAACTAAAAGCGATGCTAACACTTTGTTTCCATGCATCTTTTGTTGTCATCCAAGGATGCCAAGTGTCGCAGTGGGGAAGGCCAAACAAGCAACCAAGGTGAAAGGTCGTAAGCAGGCAAGTGCAAAGGGCTCAAATCAATTACCAAAAGGGAAGGGTATGCACGTCTGGCTCAATGGAATTATGAGCTGCAATCAAAGCAAGGCACCATCTCGCGCAGAGGAGGATGCTACTTGGAACCCTATTCTTTCAATTCCACTGTCGCGAAGGTACATGTGTGTACCTTGCACACAAGACTTAGAATTCTGGACAAATTGTTGATGCTCCACATCAATTATGCTTGGAACATGGAGCCAGAGTCTTGGCGAGAACAGTGCATCCAAGAGCTTGAAGTTGTTTTATCATCCGTGGGGCTTCACGCAGCTGCTGTCACTCTCTCTAAGGATCACAAAAACCCATCAAGTACCCAAGATAACCCTAATAAGATATGTATGGGTGGTGCAAAAGCAAGACACCTGCTCTCAAACTATGAAAGCAGATTTGTGATGTAACAACCTATCGAGGCAATGAGGCGACACTAGGATTGAAGCGTGCACATGTGTGGGAAGCTTGTGATGAGATGATGAGGCTTCTTGAGCGCCCGTATCTTGATGAAGCAGAGAAAGCTACATTCAAGACTTTGATTGACAGATTCACAGAAGAAATGATCGATGCTTGGGGGGAAACTCATATAACACACTACATGCATATTCTCTATGCGCACAGTTCCTTCTTTCTAGATGAATATGGGTCTCTTGCACTCTGGAGCAACCAAGGCATGGAACGATCACATTACCAAGCCAAGGCGTCCTATTTTAAGAACACGGGTCATGGCGGTGGCAAGGTTCGTAGCAATGCGTTTCAGGAAATGTTCTATTGGTTTTACCGTGCACTTACTGGGAGAAAGGCCCAAAAGCGAGCCAGAAATTTGTCTTTGAGGCGCAAAATCATGAAGGTGGTAAGTGCAAGGCGAAAGAGAAGGGTGCAATGCGTCAATGGCACGTGAAAGAGCGAGGCAATGGCACAGTAGTTGACTAAGAAATGGTCGCGTGTGGTTACCCACCCAATAATTCTTGTTCGCCACTTTTTGGCGCGTTCATTGTAAATTGACTTTTTTGTAATTTTGGCCCCCTATAAATATCAAAGTGAGTTTTATTGTCATTTTTAAAAGTCTTGACTTGTGAGCTCTCTCTCTCTCTTCCTCTCCCCTTGACTCTCCCTCTCGCACTCTCTCTCTCTCTCTCTCTCTTTCTCTCGCTCTTTCTCTCGCTCGTGCACTAATATCTTACGCACATGGAGCCCCCAAATGATCCTCCCTCCAATACGCAGGATGACATTTTCAAAGACCTTGGGCCCTTACTGGTTGCACATAGAACTGAAATCCCAAACATTTACCCACAAGCCCAAATGGATCTGGAAGCTGAGCGTGTGAGGCTTGAGCGAGAGGCCCAAGAAGCCCAAGAACGCCAAGAAGCGGAGAGATTACAGAAAAAAGCAGAGGACATGGAGGCAGCTGAGAGAGTAAGAAAAGAAGCCGAAGAGACCGTCAGAACACAGGAGGAGGATGAGGCAGCAAAGAAAGCACAGGAGGATGAGGCAGCAAAGAGAGCACAGGAGGATGAGGCTACCAAGAAGGCGGAAGAAGACGAGGCAGTTAGGAAGGTGGAGGCAGATAAGAAGGCTGCAGAAGAAGCTCAGGCCGCCGCAAGCAACGAGAGAAGAGTTGCATTCTTTGCTGCGGAGGAGGATTAGCTTAACAAACAAGCTCGCGGATTTGTTGCTGACCTGCGAATGGCCAGATACGAAGATGACACAATTTTGGAAGCGGCTATATAAGGTCTTCGAGCAGAATATACAAAGAGGAGAAATGAAGACACAGTAGAAAGGGAGCACCTGCCGAGTAGTAGGATTCTCAATGCAATGTTAGACAGAGTCTTGGCTCGTGCACTTGGTAAAGGAAAGAGAAAACTCTCAGCTCAGGAAGTAGAAAGTAAGAGATAGAAGCTTGAACGAGAAGCCAGGGCAGCAAACGCACGGAGGCTTCGTGAGGAAAAAGAAAGGAAAGATGAAGAGGAGCGAGTAAGGAAGGAGGCAGAGCAGAGAGCAGCTCAGAAGACTCCATCTGCAAAGGCAAAGAAAACTCCAACACCTGCAAAGGCTAAGAAGGGGAAAACCATTCCTAAACGCACAGAACCCCCTTCCGATAACTTCCAAGAGCAGCGACAAAAGTTCAAAAATGACACGCCAGCTTGGACTCGCCACGCGCAAGCACCACCGCCCCCAACAACGCAGAAGAAGCAAAGGTGGAGACCAGGGACAGTTGCCCTTAGAGAAATTCGCAAATATCAGAAGAGCTCCACACCAATTATTCCAAAGGCACCTTTTGCGCGTCTCGTCAAAGAGATTATCCTCGACCAGTGCCGGGATGTCAATCGTGTGCAAGCGGCGGCACTAGGCGCTCTGCAACAAGGTGCCGAGGATATTTTGGTTTCGCTTTTCCAAGATGCAGTTTTGTGCATGGTGCATGCAAAACGTGTCACTATGAAGCCATCTGATCTTCGTCTAGCTAGGCATATCCGTGGAGACGACGCTCTCTTTCAGTAGATAGGAGAAGCCTTTGTAATGCAACAAATCCGTGTTTTGTAATCTCAATTTGATTAATGAAAAACCATGTCTATTTTCAAAAAAGTTGTGTTTTCTATTGCAAGTGATTGTCGTCTTGTCAAGGTAATTGTAGTCTTTTGCATGTAATTGTTGTCGCTACGTACATTCGACCTCATGTGAACGCTCGTCTACCACCACCCGTCCGACTTTGGCTCGACTCGACGGGCCGATTTCTCCTGTGTATGGCCCCAACAGGGTAGATCTGATGTGCGGGGTGCGCCGGGGCCGGGGGGGAGGGGGCGGTGGTCGCACCGTGGACCCTGTGCACCACGGAGCGACTGTAGCCTGATTGACCAGGTCAAACAGGCTACAGTCGCTCCGTGGCGCACAGGGTCCACGGCGCGACCACCGGCCCCCTCGATCGGCCCCGACGCACCCCGCACATCAGATCTACCCTGTTGGGGCCATACGCAGGAGAAATCAGCCCGTCGAGTCGAGTCGGACGGGTGGTGGCAGACGAGCATCTTAATTATTATCTAATCTCTTTTCTAATGATATTGATTCTAGCATTTGATCCACCATAGCTCATCACATTGCTGCAAATTTAACATGGTATCAGAGCCTAGCCTAGAATCCATCAAATTTATGAGCCCATTATCTTGCTAATCACTTAGCTAATTAGGATTAGTAGATAATTAAGATTTTTACCTCTTTTTCAACAAGCTCTCTGCACCCCCAGCTAGTGGAGGGGCTTGATCTCCCTCCAGGCTTAACAATAGCCTCCAACCTTTTAGCCAAACATAGCTACATCCCCATGCATAAACCAGTCAAGACGAATTGCGAAACCGCCAAGAGAAGCTACAGAAATTTGCATTTTTTCGAGCGCCTATTTTTTTGAAGAAAATTGAGATCTTGTCTACACCAAGTACAATGGATCTAATTCCTCTTGGCCCTAGGGGTTTTCAAGGGTGCTCTACAAGTTGGTGAAGACAGTTTTTGATTTGATCAAGTCTACAATGAGATCCAAGCTCTTCATCAAATCTGCAGGTGACTTTGGTAAAACAGAGATTAAACATTCAATGTTTGGTCAAATCTTGTGTTTCTTGGCATAATCCTCTACTAGACAAATTGTTATTGATGGCCTTGGAAGGATTTGAGCTCATTTGAACTCTAAGGCTCCAGATCTGGACTCCTCACACTTTGTTTTTTGCACACAAAATAGAGGATTAATTTGCTAATTAGTGAGATTAATCAACACTAATCACTGTATTTTGGTGCAATTGAGGGTTCAAACTAACCATTGGGTATCTAATACAGATCCCTATAACTTCAGATTGCAATTCGGAGATGGTTTGATACTCCAACCATTCTGTACAGATTTGTTACCCTTGGTTTAATGTAATTTCTAGTGAATTTATGCTGATAAATCTGTTGTAATCATCACCTAAACACCAGATTGAGTTGTAAAAGGGTAGACACTGCCCTTGAATCTTGAAATTGGATCAAGAGGTAAGACCCCCTTCACATCATCATGAGTACAGCACAAGAGATAGCCAAATTTAATGGGGAGCAGTTTTACACATGGCAGACAAAAACCATGTATCTGCTTTTATGAGGAAAAATCTGTGGGGGCTAGTTGAGGGAAGAGATGAATGCCCAGAGGTGAGAGGGGAAAATGTGCCCAGAGGTGAGAGGGAAAAATGAGTGGAAGAGTAGGAATGAGAAAGCATTAGGACTTATCTCACACTCAGTTTAAATGATGAAATTATTCATCACATCACAGGGATACAATGGGCAAAAGATGCATGGGATGAACTCAATAAATTACTTGGCACTCAAGAAAAAAATTCAAAGATAAATCTGTTAATGCAATTCTAAAAACTGGATATGAAGAAAAGTGAACCTTTAATCACACACTTGAACAAATATAAAAGCATTACACAACAACTGTTAGCCATTGGCAAAAAGGTAGAAGATGATGAGGCATTAGCAGCGCTTCTGAAGGGTGTGGACAAAGGTGAATATGAAAACATTGTAGCAACATTAAAGAATGTACCTGAATTGAAGCTGCACGAGATAGAAGGAGCTCTACTAGAGCAAGAGACCAGAGTCAAAGAGAAGAAATGGCTGGAGAAGAAAAAGCATTGTAGCAACATTAAAGAATGTACCTGAATTGAAGCTGCACGAGATAGGAGCTCTACTAGAGCAAGAGACCAGAGTCAAAGAGAAGAAATGGCTGGACTTAATAGCTGGAGAAGAAAAAGCATTCTTCACCATAGGAGGATTCTCTCGAGGACGAGGACGAGGAAGAGGCAGAGTAGGAGGAAGGACCTTCACTTACCACAACTGTGGAAAGCCAGGACACATGGCAAGATACTGCTCCAGCAAACCCAGTGGAGAAGGAACGACATCGGCAAACTTCATGGAGGCTCCTAAGGAAGTGGAGTCAGATCATCTTTTCTGAGAGAGAGAGAAACCCCACAACCCAATGTAACCCCACAGATCATCTTTTCTAAGAGAGAGAGAGAGAGAGAGAGAGAGAGAGAGAGAGAGAGAGAGAGAGAGAGAGAGAGAAACCCCACAACCCAATGTAACATGCCCCAACAGAGTAAAACCACCTCTGAGCCACCGATGATGTAGGCCATGTGGTAGATGTATGTGTGAGCACTTTAGTCAAGGTCACGGGCACTTGTAGTAGCCTTAGACACATAGAGAGAGAGAGTGTCAAGGACTATGAGTTTAGGGACTTGAGGCACTGGTCACGGACTATCAAGTAAGAGGGAAACTTGGTATAGGGTCGAGGTGTGCTAAGAGTATTCATTTGAGGGGAGGTGTTGAAATATACAAGTGAATAGGGTGTGTACGGGAACAAGCCCTTAGCAAGAGGCTGTAAAAGAGAATCTGTAAATGTGAGAGAAGCTGTGAAAAGGTGAGAAGTATCTACTGGGAGAGAATAAAGGGTAGCATTAGGAGATTTAGGAGGTGTGGAGATATTCTGGGAAGAGGTGGAGAGAATCAAGCAAAAGAGGTGGAGTGAATTAAGGAGAAATCAGTGGGATTAGATGCTTGGACGTAAACTCTATAAATTGAGGCATTGGCCTAATGAGAATTTGTTGGTTTTTGATTATCCGTGCCTACATTAAGCTATCAGTTAATTGCTCGCTAATCATGTCTTAATTATCATCTAATCTATTTTCTAATGATGTTGATTCTAGCATTTGATCCACCATAGCTCATCACATGGCTGCAAATTTAACACCATCATCAGCAAGGAAACCCTTACGGCCCATGGAAAGGTCGCACTGCATTACCATAGCCTAGAGTGCCTCCAAATCCTGGAAGAGGCAGATGTCAAGGAGAAGCTGGAGAAAGTGAGCTTAGGGAGAATGGCACAAATACTTCCAAAGAGCATCGACACGGAGCTCTGTGCCAAGTATATCAAGACTTATGACAAAGACACCAAATGTGGCACCATCACAAACGCCGAGACGGCACAATAGAGCAGCTCCTGATCACTGAAAAGCTCATTAGTAACAGTCAAAGTCCACGCCCATGCATTCAAGCTTTCACTGATGATACAATTTTGGAATCATTGTCTGGTGCAGAATATGAGGGCTTCATTCGGCTAGCAATCCTCTATTAAAGCCCAAGTTGATGTTCAAGGTGCTCATGCAAGTAACACCCTTTGAACCAACTCGACGGATTATGCCAGAAGCCTACTTTGAGGTCACACCAACAAAGCAACATTATGTGCCATACCCTCTACGAGCACCTCACCCGGATTTAGAAGAATTACTTCCCTTGGCTGGAGAAGGCACATTATGGGCTAATGTGGTGCGGCACACAAAATTTCCCAAACCCCAATTGGCTAACCTCTGTTGGAAATCAGGATTGTCACCTTCATGATCAACTATTACTTTCGTAGGTGGAGAAAGGCTCACCCCGTACTACACACAAGAGGCGGCTATGCCACAATTGTCATAGATGAGGCACAACCTAAACTAGAGGATTTTGGAATATAGCTAGACTGGCAGAAAGAGTACTTAACAATTCTATAGTACAGTCAAGTCTATATGTGCGTGCCACCAAACAGAGCGGGTTGACCCATTGTACATGCCCCTTAAGAGAAGATGGACTCCACTAGAGTTTTAGGAGGCCAAGCGGCATGACTCCCATGTCTATTTACAACTTTTCAATCTTCATGCCAGCAACCTTTCCAGACATAAGGGAGAAAAGGCAACAAATGCTTACTTGGATACAAGCATGGTGCCATATCCCGGACCCAGCGATCGCTGGTAAGTGTTAGATTTTTGAAATTGTTGGTGGTCCTGATTGATCAACCCAAAGAGCCCTATGATGGCCATGACGTTGAGCACTTGCAGTTCGACATGAATCAAGGCCCATCTAACCACGGCATGATGCTGTATTACCATTGTCTAAGGTGTCTTCCAGCTTACATGCATGTCACGTTCGAGGACATGGTGGACACAGGGTTTTGGCGCTCCCACTCCACCTTCAGACACACACTCAGGAAGCTTCAATCACGAAGAAATTTCTACCAACATGAGTTCGGTGACCAGGTCTTTAGACCTCTGTAAATAGGTTCTGAGGACATAACCTACAGCAGGAAGGGTGGAATGTTAATCCCATTTTGGATTAACAAGCATGCTCCTCCAATTGAGGACATTAATAAGTGTCATGAAACAGCACTATAAAAGTTGTACATTATGAAATATTGGCCACCCGAGGCCTAGTTAAGTAAGTTTTGGGCGCCCAAGTGTGAATAAGGGCCAAATGTATATAAGGCATTTTCTCATAATGAAAAGACACAATCCCCCTTTGTGCTATTGAGAGCTCTTCCTTGTGTCTTGAGAGAGATTGAGAGAGAGAGCATTCTAGCATTGTGCCTCTTCTATGCTTGTATGATTCATGCTTGTGTGGGAGAGTGAGAGAGAGTGATTGCCTTATGCGACGGTGTGAGAAACTCTACGGTTACAGCGTGAAGGTGGAGCTTGGAGGTTTGGATCTTAACAAGTGAGCTTGGAGGCCTCAATGGACTTAAGTTTGAAGCATTGGTAAGTGCCCTACGACGGTTGTGAATCGTGATCTATTGCTCATCCTTTAGGTGAATTCATTGAGTTCCCTCTTGGAGGTGTGGTAGACCATAACACCTTTTTCTTTACCAAAATTCACAAAAGGAACTTAAATCAAATGGTATATTTAGGAGGAGAATGAGCCACAAGATCATCCCCTTAAAACATCTACTTTCAATAAGAAGAAGAAAGAAGATATTCCTATAATGTGAAGGAGCCAAAATAGAAATCTTCAAGCCTTGAAAGAATTGTTATAGAATAAGATCAAATTATTGGAGGAGAAAAGATGACATTTTATCGAGCCTCTAGTGGTTCTATAATGTCTACATCATAGGAGAGAACTATGTATAGGGTTTTATTATGTAGAAACTGTACACAAAATGAATGGCCCTACTCTTCTATCACTTCCAAATTTTTTGACATAAATGAAATCATGCCATTAAAAACTATTTTGATTTTTTTTAAAATCAGAACCATACAAATACCACATTCTTATGCACATGTACCTTTTTATGGATATATCTCTTCTACTAATACAAAATGATGCATCTTCAGTAAAACTTTAAGGAACAAGTTGTATACGTTGAAAATCAATTTCTTTAAAAGTAACTTCTTCAACATTTTCTACCATTGAAGCTTTCCGGATGACATTGGTGAGTGGTTTGATCAATCCCTTGCAAGTTTGAAGCATTTGGTGGAGCTTGGGAATGGATTAGGGTTGGACACATTCAAACTCCCCTAATTTTCAGAAATTAACCATTAAAGCTTGACCATTCACATGCCAATATTGCTTCTCCATGTATTATTGATGGCAATGGTGAAAGGAATTGATTCCACATGAGCTTGGCCAATTCATAGATCACATTTTGGGGGATTTTCTTCATTATATCTCATTTGGCATGCCATTGATGGAATAGCAAGCTTATGCAATGTTTTTGGAGTCCCTCATGCTCATCTTGATGCCATATGGACACTATGGATGCTATACATAGCCATGCCAATGCTATGTTTTACACATGGGCATAAGAGAGCATAAGTTTTGGAAGCATGCATTTGTCAATATGATGTGAAAGGGATTGTTGGAATGCAATTGCAAATGCCTTGATTGTGGTTAACAAATGCTTATGCAAATGCCATGGTGAGGGCATTGTGAATTGTTGGTTTGTGTTGGAGCTTTTGGATGATGGATTGAGGCATGAGTCCATGCTTTATTGATGAGTTCTAAATTGTAAAAGGGCATGAGTCATGCTCAATACTTGTAAGCCAACAAACTTGTTCTATCATTTGATATTATCCACATCATTTTGTACCTACACTCACCATTGCTACCACTTCAAGTTTCTATAGAATCTAGCAATGTGTGAGGGTACCTTGGCATTGGTTGGAGAGGCCAAGGGGAGAATGGCTTGAACTCTTTGTGCCGTGATTGCTTGGTAAAGCGGTACAAAGGGGGATTAGGTACACCGGTGTGAAGAAATGGCCTCAACCTTCACCTTGGAGGAAAACTCGGTGAAGGGGTGAGAAGAGCTTGGCCGGGAGATCGGCAAGCTTCAACGCGCGTCCTCAACAATCCTCACCATCGACTTTGTGGATGCATTTGGGCAATGGGGCCCCTTTTTCGTCATATTGTGTGGATATTGCAAATTCTTTGATGGACAAAGAGTGCATATGATCTTTCATGACATTGTGGGATACAAAGAGTATTGCATTGTGATTTGAGAAGTTGCATTTTCATTTGAGATTTGGTTCCAATTACAAAGGAGACTCTGGCGGAATTTTTCCAACAAGGGAGCCAAACAAGCTTATTGATTGGAGATTTACCCCATGGATACACTTGAAGAGTTATTCACAACTACCAAGGGGAGAAACACCAATCATTTGTAGCCGGATTGAGCTTTGGGATCGAATTTTGGGAATTTCTGGGATTTTACAAAACCCTAATTCAGTCCTAGGGTTTTTGGGATTAGGTCCGAGTGATTACACGACTCTATTCTACTCCTTGAGAGTTTTCAAATGAGCCATAGAACCCCTTAATCGGATATCACAATCTCGGTCAAAGTAGTCATGTTGACTTTCTGGTCAAAGTCAAACAGAATATACTTTCACTTTGACTGAATCAAAATGCTTTTAGGGGTAGGTTCTATCTTCCGTTAGCTTTCTATAGAGCTGTCAAAATCCTAATTCCGACATATATTTTGCGTTTTAGAGCCAAATTACTACTTTCAGCTGTCCCGCACAAACCCTAAAACAGAGAGTACTTGCCCACACCTAATTCTTACTGTGTTCATTTGGGAGGATAGTAGACACCATTACCTACCCATAGAACCTTCTTTTGTCCAATTCCGACATCATTTGGGCATTCTACCAACATCTTGCATTTCTTCACTATGCCGAAGGGAAGACCACGCAAGGGTGGGGATGTTGTGCAAGAAATGATCATTGGTGATGAGGACATGGAAGGTAATATGGATGCAAGGGATGCATTCATCAATGAAGACAATGGGGGCAATGTACATAATCAAATTTCTCAAGGGACACAAGCGGCGGTTAACCATGACACCCTCATGCAAATGCTTGTACAACGGTTGGAGACCTTAGACTCCAAGCTTGATTCTCATTTTGAAACATTATCCTCACGGATTGGTGTGATGGAGGACAAGTTTGGGAAGTCTCAAGCACAAGAAAAGCATGGGAATTATGGTGACTATGAGCAAAGAAAAGGCAAGGGCATCTTGAATGAGGATTCCATGAAGGCCGTACAAGAGGATCCATTGGGAGCATCCACTCGGGGATTCATGGCGGATGCACGGAGACCTCTTGTCAAGGACATGTTTCCTCCTTCTTTTCATTCGGGTTTGTCTCACCTCAATGCATCAAAGGGTCCTACCTTTTCTAGGGCAATGCATTCAAGGGAAGAGGATGAGGTGTTTGTGAATGATGAGGAGATTGCACTCGATTGGAATCAAATGTCCTTTGCCCAAAGACAAAGGGATGCTCACGAGAAGTGGATGGAATTGTCGAATATCATCAAGAGGGATTACAAAGACTTTGCACAATTTATGGAGTCATACTCGAAGATGCAAAGATTCAAGCCCTCTACCCAACATGATAACCCATCCCACATATCTTCCAAGGATGTCAAAGACAAAATCTCACTATCAAAGTTCAAAGGTGACGGGTCATCTCCGCAAGAGTTGGAGGAGTGGGCTACCAAGCTTGACACCTATTTCCAACTTTACCCAAAAAGTGAGCGTGATATGGTACAATTTTCCTCCTTACATCTTGAAGATTATGCTCATCAATGGTGGAGGCACTTGGTCAAACAAGGGAACACGCCATCAACTTGGGAAGGATTGAAGCGGGAGATGAACTTGGCCTTCATTTCACCCTTAGTGCTCGACCGATACCATGAAGAATGGTATGAGCTTTCTCAAAAGGGGATGATGGTGAGAGGTTACATCAAGAGATTTTTGAAGCTTTCAATGTACGTGGAAGGCTTGAGTGAAGACATGAAGATGAAAAAGTTTGTGTATGGGCTTGAACACTTCATCAAGGCGGATGTGTCGGCTCAAAGGCCTAGCTCTCTCAAAGAAGCTATGAGGTTAGCCGAACTCTATGAGCCAAAGTACAAGAGGTCTCAGCCCATGACCTTCACCAAAGACATACTCAAACCAACCACTACTTCTTATAATTTTGGGAAAGGTCCTACCTCTACATTACCATCCTCTAATCCAAGAACTCCTACATCATTTGGGGGTGGACAGCCAAAGAATGGGATACATCAATTTGATGCCAAAAAGAGTAGTGACTTCATGAAGAAGAAGCCCTTTCAACCCTTCAAGAAGACTCAAAGAATGGATGATCCAAAGATTGAGGAGTTGAGAAGCAAAGGGCTATGTTTCAAGTGCAAAGAGAGGTGGTCACCCGGGCATGTGTGCAAATCAAAGAAGATTGTGGCCACTATGATCCTCATGGATGAGGAAGAGAACAAGGATGACTCTCATGACATTGAGGAATGGGAGGATTGCAATGAAGAAGCACATGAGGAGTCACTTGAAGACCATTCTTTCATCATGGAGGATGGTGAGTTTCCGTTTGATCCGGGAGGTGGAGTTAAGGAAAGCCTTGTGGACGGAGACATGCCTACAAATGCAGAAATTTCAGCTTGCATATGCTCTATCTCACAAGAGTTGTTGGCGGGTTGCAAGAACCCAAGCACACTAAGGTTGGTGGGGACCATCAATGGGAGGGTTGCACATATTCTTGTGGATTCCGGGAGCACTCATAGCTTCATCAACTCTAAATCCATCAACTCTCTCAAACTCAACACAAAGAAGACACCTACAACGTTCCAAGTGCAAGTGGCAAATGGGGAAAGTGAGAAGACTAGCTTGGTTTGCCCTTCTACAAAAGTGGTTTTATCCTCTTCATACACTTGGGAAGGTGATTTGGTGGTTTTGGATATGGGTCCCATCGACATTATCATGGGGTGTGATTGGTTGGCTTCACTTGGTGACATTCACATGAACCTTCAACAAGGTTTCATGAGCTTTCTACATCATGGGCAACAAGTGGTACTTGCTGCAAATGCACCTAAGAAGCTCTCTTTGATCACTCCAAGGCGACTCAAGAAAGAGATTAAGGCTTTTGGCACTATCTATGTGTTACATGTTACCCAAGAGGGGATGGAAGGCAGTGGACAGCACATAGATGAGGAAATGGCAACTCTTCTTAAGGAGTATGAAGATATTTTGCAAGTGCCAAAGAGTCTACCACCTAAGAGGGAGATTGACCATGCCATAGTACTTGAACCGAATGCAAAGGTTGTCAACAAGCCTCCTTACCGTTTGTCTAAGGTAGAAAGAGAGGAAGTGGCTAAGCAAGTGCAAGATTTGCTTGCTATGGGTCTTATTCAACCTTCACAATCTCCATTTGCATCTCCCGTTCTCTTGGTGAAGAAGAAGGATGGATCCTTTCGCATGTGCATTGATTATCGTGACTTGAACAAGGTCACAATCAAGAATAGGTATCCCATACCTCGCATTGATGATCTTCTTGATGAGCTCAAAGGGGCAAAGTTCTTCACCAAGATTGATTTGAGATCGGGATATCATCAAATAAGGATGAAGGAAGGTGATGAAGAGAAGACAGCATTTAGGACGGAAAGGGGATTGTTTCACTTCATGGTGATGCCCTTTGGTCTTACAAATGCTCCGGCCACTTTTCAAGCATTGATGAATCGGATATTGGCTCCCCTTCTTTTCAAGTTTGTGCTAGTGTTCTTCGATGACATCTTGATCTATAGCAAGAGCAAAGGGGAACATCTATGTCATGTGAAGCAAGTGTTTGAAGTGTTGAGGAAGCACAAGCTTTATGCAAAGGAGAGCAAATGCACATTCATGGTCAATGAAGTGGAATATCTTGGACACTTGGTGGGTGAGAATGGCATAAGGGCTGATCCTAAGAAAGTGGCATGTGTCAAAGAGTGGCCAACACCAAGCAATACAACTCAATTGAGAGGATTTTTGGGATTATCTTCTTTCTATAGAAGATTCATGCAACATTATGCATCCATTGCGGCACCTCTTACCGACTTGCTCAAGAGGGAGGCTTTCTTTTGGGATTCCATTACCAACAAGAGCTTCAATGAGCTCAAGGAGTTGCTCACTTCAGCCCCTATACTTGTATGTCCGGATTTTGCAAAGACATTTTATGTGAGGGCGGATGCAAGTGGTAGAGGAATTGGGGCAGTTTTGTATCAAGAGCATGGAGTCATTGCATTTGAAAGCAGAAAGCTTACCGAAAAGGAGATGGGGCTTCATGTTTATGAGCAAGAGATGCTAGCCATACTTCATGCCATCAAGAAGTGGCATCACTATCTTTATGGTGCTCATTTCAAGGTGAGAAGTGATCATAGGGTGCTGAAATTTTTCCTCTCCCAACCAAATCTTTCTCCAAAGCAAAAGAGATGGCTGGCCACACTTCAAGGATATGATTTTGAGATATCCTACACACCCGGGAAGGACAATGTAGTGGCGGATGTATTGTCTAGAATGTGGGCATGCGCTACAACTTCAATCATGGAGGTATATAGTGAATGGATCAAGGGGATTCAAGAGGAATACCTCATCAATGAAGGTGCTGCCCATATTTATACCAAATTACAGCAAGGTGATGGTGGAGAGTTTCCTCATTACAAGCTTCACCATGGTCTCTTGTGGTACAAGGATAAGGTGTATTTGGTTCCTACCTCATTCTACATACCAAAGGTGCTTCATGAGATGCATTCTTCACCACTTTCGGGCCATCTTGGTGTACTCAAAACCTATGATAAAGTGAGCAAGAGTTTTTATTGGAAAGGTATATGGGGAGATGTGAAGAAGTTTGTGATGGAATGTGCTTCTTGTCAAAAGAATAAGGATAGCCATCAACTCCCAAGTGGTTTACTTCATCCATTACCTATTCCGGATGGTAAATGGACTCACATTTCTATGGACTTCATCACGGGTCTACCAAAGACAAAGCATGGATGGGATCAAATATTTGTGGTGATTGATAGGCTTACAAAATCAGCCCATTTCATTGCTTCAAAGACCACTTATGGAGCATCTCATATTGCCAAGCAATTTTTGGAACATGTATTCAAGATACATGGCTTGCCACTCAACATAGTTTGTGATCGAGATACCAAGTTCATGGGGACTTTTTGGAGGTCATTATATGAGAGCTTGGGTACTCAAATCACTCCATCTACGGCCTATCACCCTCAAACGGATGGGCAAACGGAGTGCACAAACAAATGGCTTGAGGTGTACTTGAGGCACTATTGTCATGACATGCAAACATCTTGGGATGAGTGGCTTTATCTTGCTGAATTTTGCCATAATTCAAGCAAGCATTTGAGTATTGGCATGTCACCATTTGAGGCTCTCTATGGATATCAAGTACATGTGCCATCGATAGCCTTCCATGAAGACAAAGTGGTCAATCCATTGGCAAAAGAAGAGTTGGAAAGAATGAGACAACTTCTTCAACTTTGCAAGGACAATATGAAGAAGGCTCAAGATGTCATGAAGGCTAATGCGGATGTTCATAGAAGGAATGTGGAGTTTCAAGAGGATGATTATGTGCTATTGAATCTTCCCAAGAGTCGGCATAACACTCTCAAAGGTGTAACCAACTCAAAATTGGCTCATAGGTATTATGGACCATACTTGATTATCAAGAGGGTTGGTGATTTGGCCTACAAGTTGGATTTGCCTTCTTCGACAAGGATCCATAATGTGTTTCATGTATCTAACCTTAAGAGGTTTATGGGATCTTTGCCTCAAGAGATGGAAGAGCTTCCACCCATGAATGAAGAAGGTGAGATCATTTATGAGCCGGAGAGGGTTATTGGCAAGAGGACAAGAGAGTTGAGGAATCGGAATATTGATGAATACCTTGTCAAATGGAAGCAATTACCCATGGATGAGGCTACTTGGCAATCATTGGAGTATTTCCAACAACATGGCTTACTTGTGGATGACTTTCCGTGACCAAGTGGTATGGTTTACTTGAGCAAATTGGGTATATGAGGAGAAGTATACATGCTGTAATTTCTGGACAGCTTTGGGAAGGTCTACTATTGGGCCTATTTTTCTACTCCAACAAGCTTCATGGCGTATCCTAATGAAAGATTATGATGTGGGCTACATATGGCTGAGTGTACATATCATTTTCAGCCCAATATATGGAGTCTAAATGAAGGATTTTCAAGGGTCTTCATCGACTAGAAGGGCTGTCATAACAGTCCCACTCATACACTTTGGGCTTGAAGCTTTGTGGACTTGTATACATCCAGATTTTCATTGTATATGTGCTTTGGATGTACTTGAGAACTCTTAACCACTTCCCATTGATTACATTAGAGTCTCATACTTTGAGATTGTACATGTTATTGATTTTGAGGACAAAATCTTTGGGAAGGGATGGTTTGTAATAAAGTAGGAACTTTATTCAATAGGGTTAATAATGGGACAAGTCCATGTATAAAAGAGGGGACTTGGACCATGGTTGTAACTTTTGATGATCATTTTTAGAAATGGAAATTTATGTTTCTTGGAGCTCATGGCTTCTCTCTTGGCTTGTGGAAGGCTATTTCCATTCTCTTGGTGAGAGACTAAACACACTTAGGCATCATGTTTACATGGTGATTACTCATATTTTTCATGCATTACATCCCTTCATTCCAACAAGCATTTTAGTCTTTTCTCATCCTACCCCACACACACTCTCTCTCTCTCTCTCCCCCCTCTTCCCTTGTGTACTTTTTTTTCCCTTGCTCTATCTAGAAAACACTCCACTTAATTATGTTTGTTTCAATTCTAGAGCTGTTCATTTACTCAAGGAAAGTGTACCGAAGCTTCCACACTCACTTAAACCTTAGCTAGCATTGCTTTCTCTTTGTCAAAACTAAGACATAAGATATCCAATGTTTATCCATATACTCACATATGCCATGTAGAGGGAGATTCCAAGCAAACAACACATAAAGAGAAGAGAATAATGTAAAAGAAGAGCTACAAGTTTAAAATAATATGTGAAAGTGCATTGAGTGTAGAGAGTTTGACTTATATACTCAATTATAACATGAGTTATGCCATCCAAAACCCACTTATTCAATAGTCTAGTCTCTAACTTCTTATTAGTACATCTTCTAATTTAATCAATATGATCTAGGCACATCATCGGGCATACCCTAGTAGTGCTATCACATGCACCTAATATTTACAAATACATGTGAAGCTCCAATGCAAAAATAACATTTTGTTGGGTTGTTGGATTGTATTTAGGCATTGGAAAGCTATATTTAGTTTATGTAGACTTGTAATCCAACTTGAATTACCATTTTAATCTCGTTGTTGGTGTCTTTTACAATGTGTATCCCTCGGGTACTTTGTTTTTCTTAATTCTCTTACCAAAGCTATAGATCTTGCACACATTTGTCTTGCAGTTCTCGACTTTAGGTTAACAGTAAACAAAAGTTGTTAGTAACTTTTATGACGTTGAACTTTGGCTATCACAATAAGATTCCACTTTTTTTGTAAACTTTTATAAGACCTCAACTTTAAAAAAAAAAACAAGTTAATTAACATGTCTAGTGGATAAGAATCAACGGTAGATAGGAGATGTATCCAGTATATGCTATATATTCTTCTTATGAGGAGAGAAAAAGTGATTACTACATTTGGTTTAGATGATCTCTAGGTGGTTTTCACAAAGGGTTTAAATTTCAATGTATGAAGTTGTAAGTAGTATAGCACTAAGGGATCAATGACATTCCAAGCATTCTTGGTTCTTGTACTTACTGTTGCTTGTAGTATGTGTACCACTTAGTATCCCCTGCCCACCTCTTCTTCTTCATCATTGAGTGCTGCTTGTTACTCGCCATCATTGACTGCCTATCCCCTACTTTCATCTCTTCCCCACCACTGTCGGCTTCTTGTCATTTTCTTAATCGTCGTCCTTAACAAGTGTTTTTCTTCTCTAAATATGCAAATATCTCCGAGTAAGCAGCTATAAAAGAAATCAAGATATATGGAATTTGAAGGTTCATAGCATATGAGAGGTATATATGGATGCATGAACTTAGGATAATGTGGTAGGAACATGTTTATTTATGCCAAACTAGACCTTCGAAAAGAGAGAAAAGTCAGAGTACGAGTAAGAGGAGATAAATCTTAGGGATGATCAGATGATTTCAATCGTAAGAGAAGGTATTAGAAGACTCTTTATTCTCATATATCAAGTTCTGAAAATCTTATTAACAAGCAAAGACAACGATAAATGACAAATTTCCATAAGGTATATATATATTTTACTTTTTAATTATATATCATTCTTAGGGGTTGAGGTATGGCCCCGGCTTCTCTATTAATTGTTAATAGTGATCTTTTTGATTGATTTACTAGTTAAAGTTTGTATTCTTTTAAACAACAGCATATGCCTTAATAAAGAATGTCTTATCGCAATCTCAAGTTGAAATGCTAAAATCTTTGTGAAAAGGATTGTTTTCTTAAAGAAGGTAACATGGATTCTAGTCCTATGGTTTACTTGAGTAAATGGATTGTTATCTGCTGGGACAAATTAAGATACAGGTACAATTTCTCCCCTACTGCCTTGACGCTGCCTCGTTCTTGTGCTTGTGTAGCCGGATGGCGGAGACGTTTGTAAGGCCCGGAGTTGGCCCATGGTATCCCTCATACCATTGGGAGAATGAGGTTCGCCGATTGAGGCGAGTGATTGTGATGCTGCCTAGTTCTGAGGGCCCAGGCTAGTGCGGTGAATTAGCCCACCCATAGTGCGTAGACATCCCTCTGAGGGGTGGGAGGATCGAGCGACGGAGCCTGAGAGGGCGACAGGCCAGCTTGAGTCCTCGCCAGTGGTGGCAGCCAGTTGGACGATGAGGTGTATGGTCCCGTAGGGTTTTGCCTAGCATGTAGAGGCTGGAAGACCGAATTCTAGATCATTGGCAGTATAAAGGAAAAGAATAAGAGAGCCGGTTTGGCTTGTATGGAATTGATTCATGTATAAACTTTTTTTTATAAATCTTGTATTTGGCATTATTGCACTGTGGAAAAAGGATGTTTTAACAAACCTTGTGAAAAGGGCCTTAATTAAGGAACATGTTTATTTATGTCAAACAGTGTGGTAGGATTAATTAGAAAACAAATTGACGTGTGAGTAGGGTGGAAGATTTACTAGTTAAAGTTCATATTCTTTTAAACAACAGCATATGCCTTAATAAAGAACTTATCGCAATCTCAAGTTGAAATGCTAAAATCTTTGTGAAAAGGATTGTTTTCTTAAAAGAAGGTAACATGGATTCTAGTCATATGGTTTAGTTGAGTAAATGGATTGTTATCTTGGTTAAATTAAGATATAGGTACAACTTCTCCCTGCCTTGACGTTACGTCGTTCTTCTTATGCTTGTGTAGCTGGACGGCGGAGATGTTAGAAAGGCCCAGAGTTGGCCCATGGTATCCCTCATACCATTGGGAGAATGAGGTTCGCCGATTGAGGCGAACCTGCTGCCTACTAGTTCTGAGGGCTCAGGCTAGTACGGTGAATTAGCCCACCCTAGTGCGTAGACATCCCTCTGAGGGGTGGGAGGATCGAGCGACGGAGCCTGAGAGGGCGATAGGCCAGCTTGAGTCCTCGCCTAGCAGAGCAGAGCCGACGATGAGGTGTATGGTCCCGTAGGGTTTTGCCCAGCATGTAGAGGCAGGAAGACCGAATTCTAGATCATCGGCAATATAAAGGAAAAGAATAAGAGAGCCGGTTTGGCTTGTATGGAATTGATTCATGTATAAATTTTTTTTATAAATCTTGTCTTTGGAATTATTGTACTATGAAAAAAGGCTGTTTTAACAAACCTAAAAAGGGCCTTAATTAAGGAACATGTTTATTTATGTCAAACAGTGTGGTAGGATTAATTAGAAAACAAATTGACGCATGAGTAGGGTGGAAAGTGGGAGGATGGAATGCCCCGACGGCGCACCATCTTTACGAACGGGTGGACCCCATTAGTCGGGTAGCTTTCCGACATATTAAGTGAAAGCCCTATGCTAGATAAATAGGTTCTCGGGCAATTCTATTCTAGAAGACTAGGCCAGCGGGGCGCCTTGCATGGAAAAGGAAAAAAACATTGTCTCTAGGAATCAAGACTAGTAGTTATCCAAATTATGATAAATTACCCTATGGGTGATTTGATTTTTAGAAGACCACGCTCCCCCTGCGTGGGATAGAACTAGGTCTTACCTATAAATCGTATCCTTAAATCTCTGCATGGTCCTCAAGGTGTCGATGAGTAGGAAATTTTCTCCAAGAGATAAGACTTAGTGGACACACTACTTGAAACAAATTGCAATTAAGTGAATGCCATAGATGAAGCTCTAGTCTCACCTTGCAAAAGCCTCACTACGCTTAGCAAATATATCGAATGGGATTCTCATCCACATCCAACATTATGGGTGGGTTCCCTATCGCAGTTTAAGCTCATCATCATCATCCACCTTGAAACTTGCATGATCAGCAGAGCTACCTCCCCGCCTGTCATACTTTGGTCGATTAGACAGTGCGGAAAGATATCGATGACCAAAACAAAGACCTACGTGCATACACATGTCGCTAAGTTAGGTAAATCATGCTGGTTCACTTAAAATATAAAATGAAAACAGTACACTCTTTCACTCATGTCTTCTCGTCCATCTTCTGATATGAGATACATGTATCGCAGGGGAGGCACATGAACAAATTCCTACATAATGTTAAGTTGCAAGTTTCTGCCTCTCGCACTGTAATCCCCAAGTGCTCTGTACGTAGAGTACAAACCATAGTGCCGCCCTAAATCATCAAGAATGTGCAAAAGAGGTCGTATACAAGATCTAAAGCACAGGTCTTCCCACTCCATGCTATGCAATGTGGATGTAGTCCCTTACATGCTCTAGCAAGGGTCTCAATTCTAGCAAAGCAATCTAGAACTACATCCCCTCGATCGGTGAACATCCTGAGAAACCATTGCCATACATGCTTCTTTCATTTACATATATATATATATATGAACCACTACCATACACACTTCTTTCATTTACATATATATATATATGAACCACTACCATACACACTTCTTTCATTTAAATATATATATGAACGAACAACAATACAAAAGACAATGAATATAGAACAATTACACTACTTGAAAACGAATTGCAATAAAGTGAATGCCATAGATGAAGCTCTAGCCTTACCTTGCAAAAGCCTCACTACGCTCTAGCCTTACCTTGCAAAAGCCTCACTACGCTCAGCAATATATCGAATGGGATTCTTGTCCACATCCAACATGTATGGGCGGGTTCCCTCTCACAGTTTAGGCTCTATGAAGACATCGTCATCCACCTCAAAACTTGCATGATTAGTGGCTACCTCCCCACCTATCATACTTTGGTTGATTAGACATAGTATGATGGGGATGCGTAAAGATGACTAAAACAAACACCTACATGCATGGAGATTTTTTTTGAACACGGGCATGGATCTGGTTGATTGACCTTGTTAGTCTTCAAACGGATGAGTTCATGGCTCTTTTACATGGATCTTGTTGGTTGATCTTGTTGATCTCCAACTGAGAGTCCATATGGTTTTTATGTGATTAAACTCCTAGGTACTATGGGCTAGGAACTATTGAAAAGGCCCTAGAGTGACAGGTGGTGAGCGTTCTGGTTGTTGCCGATGATGCCATAGGTACGCTGAGGAAGGAATGACTGAAATTGGATTTTATGGTTGGAAAGTAAAAAAGCTAGAAATTGGATCTACATATTTTGGAGGATTATGATCAGTAGAAATGGATGTGAATGGATGTAGAAATGATGTGAATGGATGTGAATAGATATAGGTGGAAAACCATTAGTGGGTTTCCCAAAACCACAAAACCACCTTCCTCAACACTAATCCTCTTCATAATCTGTTCATACAGATTGAATCATCAAAGAGAGAAGCATTGAGAGCCATAATCAGACTGTTAAACTACTGCAACCTCAAGAATTCCATCAGAGACGGATGAGGATTTTTCAGAGAATTTCTTTTTCAAAATTGCTTTTGGGATTTATTTTTATCCTCCTCAATTCAAGGCTAGCACTGGACCCAAGCTTGTGTGGGTAAGCTAGAAAAATAAATTATATATATATATATAATTTTCTTTCCACCCACCCTCCTTCACGAGCAACGTAGCACAGAGATAAATTTCTCTCTCCTACCGGCAGAGAACGCAACAATACATAGTTTATTTTTATTTTTTATTTTTTTCTTTTAGTCGTGGGCACCTTCTTTTTCTTCCAATTGGCCACGATTGTTTTTTTTTCAGCGCGTTGAGAGGTTTGAAAAACTAAGCTTATAAAAGCTTTATAAAACAAGCCTAAAACTTCTTCAGCCTAGATGCACTGCGCCAAGATAAATGCTTTGCAAGATTTTAATAATAAAGCTTGAGTTGACTAAAAAAAAAGAAGCTTTGATAAGTTTTATATAGCCAAGCTTTAAAAAATATATATATATATACCATATCCCATCTACCTATTTCTCCTTTTAGTGCATTCTGATGACCAAAAACTCAAGAGAGAACCTTTATAAATTCTCTTATAGAAGAGAGAAAACCTATAGCCTTTTACCATTAAATTTTTTCAGCATCAAAGAAGTCTTGGCTTTTGCAAAATTCTTGGAGGATGGTATCTAACCAACTATTGGATGATGAATTCAAGAGCTACTATTCCATCTTCATTTATTTGCATTATTAAATTGCAATGGCTACTTTACCCATTTTGCCCATGGTCCAAGAACAAATCTTAGCGCTTCAAGAACAAATTACTAATGAACGAGAACTTCGACGTAAATTAGAGCGTCAAGTCAAGCGTACCAAATGCAAACGCGATGTTTTTGATTCTTCCAACTCAGATGACGAGGAAAGTGATCAAGTTAGACGCACTGTTAAAGCTACATTGCGTGCTCAAAATTCTAAGAAAGACTCACGAATCAGTCGAAAGGCATTCACTTTCCAAAATTATGATGGCTACTCTAGAAGGATGCACAAGTTCTCATTGCTTGGATTAACCAACAAGATGATTATTTCTTGGGCGAAATGTTCTAAAAAAAGGATAAAATTAAATGTGCTTATAATCACTTAATCAAAAGTGTTGCCTTATGGTGGAATGTGACCAAACAAGGTAAAGATAGACCTTCAACATAGAAAAAGTTCCAAAAACTCTTGAAGAAACATTTCCTACCTTCACAATACAAAGTCAATACTCGACAACGATGGTCTACCTTCAGACAGCTTAACACAGAAAATGTATCAACTTATGTGAACAGGTTTTGGCAAACTTTATTACAAATGCAGGTAATCGAGAAGGTTCGCACCACCAAGGATCAAAGAAGAATGTTCGTAGCAGGTTTGAAACCTACAATTCAATCTGAGGTAAATATGTTTCGACCACATTCTCTTAGTTTAGCTATTTCTCTAGCTTTCAATTGTGAAAAGAAAAATGATTTTTCTAAGAAAACAATGAATCCTCAAACCTCGACATCAACATCTTTGAACCCTAAAACCTCTCCAAAAACATTTGACACATCTCTTAATGACCATAACATAGGTATTAACACTAATATAGATGATTCACAAAAAACTAATAAACATGATTCCAAGAAGTGTTACAGGTGTAACGAGATTGGACACATCGCATCAAATTGTCCACAGAAGTCAAAGTTTATTTCATTGGGACTCAATATGATTGATGAATATGAAGAAGAAGAATACCACGATGACTGGAGAGATGGAAAACTCTCTCACTTGTAGCAAGAGTAGCATGATCCACGTATAGCTCAATCCAATGGGATTTGCATCCCTTTCGGAGCTAGGGATTCAACCCGTACCGGTGCACAAAATCTTATCCACAAATGGAGAGAATGCTTATGGCTACTATCACATGACACTAGACTAAGCACACACACAAGCTCAACTTGCCCTCATTCCGACACACCCATTCATTCACAAATGCAAGCAAGAGGAACACAATCACTATGCACACAAGCAAAGAGAAAGACCTCACTCCACTCCTATCTTCCTACAAGCATGCACACACTCAAGCATCAAGCTTCCATGAAAGCTTCAAATCAGCCCACATACATAAAAACGAAATACTAAAAGCATGCATAAGAGTAAAATGATTAGAGAAGAGGATGAGAAAGACTCATGACATTGCTATTGATTCAATGAAGAGATTTATCTCATACAAAGATGTAGATGGGGTGAGAGAGAAGAGTCTTCACCTCTATATGGAGAAGATGGAGAGTAGCTCTCTCAAAGGAGCTCTTGCATGAACCTAGCCCAAAGTGTACCTAAGCTCTCAAATGAGCCACTTTTTATACAAAAACTCTAAAACTCCCAAAACTTCCCATGTGGGATTATTCTCAAGCCCACTCCCACACTCATCTACAACTTGGAACTCTTTACAAGAGCCCTAAATAAGAATGTCACTTGTTTTCTTGCTTGCATCTTTGTGATCACCACTCGTCACGCAACACTCCCCCCTTCCTATTTTGCGCACGTCCTCGAGCGCGGTAGAAGCAAAAGCTGCAAAAAACAATGGATACAAGTAAAGCCTTTTATTGAAAAAAAAAACAGCAATGACAATCTCACACGTGAGCATACAAGTGAAAGGCTGATTAGAGTTTTAAAGAGTGCTAAAAGAGGTGAGTAAAGACTAGTCAAAGTGAGACTAAGTGGTAGATAGTGCTATGCAAAGGCAAGTGTGCTTGCACACCACAGGTTATGACCGCAGTCTCAATGTCCTACAAGTATTTAAGTTAATCCTAAGTGGCAAACCTACTCCTAAATATGAGCAATGGTGATTGGATCTCTTCTTCTTTTCTCTCTCTCTTTTTTTTTTTGGTGTGTGTGTAAAAGATGATAAAGAGGAAGGTTCCATCCCAATGAGACCCAAGCAATGGCTAAGAGACCTCCGCCAAGAGAATCCAAAGGCCGCTAAGTATCTCAAGGGCGACAGACCCTTTTCTTTCTTTTTGACATAAGGAGTACCCCATGAAGATGAGGGCATCGGTCTCGAGGGCCCATAATGTACCCCAGAGTCCTACCAACATCTATCAAGGCGATAGAGTCCTTGAAGGTTTTTTCTTAATCTTCTAGACGTCAGTGTTCACCCCATGGAAACCAAGGCATCGGCCCCAAGGTGCTAAGACAACCCTAGGTCCTACCAAGCATTCCACATGGCTGTAGACACGTCATGTCTCGATTCACTTGTATATATTTTTTAGGGCATGATTTTCATAAATTTTTTATTAATCCTAGCACCTAGCCCATACCTAAGAGGTAGCTACCACTAGGGATAACTAATATACTTCGAGAACATAAGAACTTGGCATACTCCGTTGGTATATATCCTACACCATCTTCAAATAGAAATACCTTCTACTAAGTCCTCTAAGAATCTAGAAATCACTCACCATATTTTAACAACTAATTTAAAACTTAAACTAGCCAACTGTGTGTGAACATGCAAACAATATATCCAAAAGTTAAAAGCACATAAAGAACAAAAGATTATGATTTGAATACACCTGCTGTAGTGCTCGTTGATGTTGTGCGGATTGCTTCTCTTTGCTCTTTGTAGGCATTGCATGTCTCCCCCCTTCCTAATTTGTGTGCAGGGTAGGTGGACTATTGGGGCATGGTTGTATGCTCTTGTTTAGCTGAGATCTTTGCAAAATGTTTATTAACAAACAAGAAAAGAAAAGAAAGGAATAAAATTTGTTATTGGTGCCAATCACCGAATATAGCCGAGGAGAAAAACCCAGTGGGAGAAAAGTGCCCTGGCTTGTTGATCTTATTGTGGAGTCAATGAGCTTACCCTTGTACTGGTGGTGGATCCGTGTCCAATTCTACTAGAAAGATGGTATCAATCACTTCAGGATGCAAGGACAACCCTGTACAAAAATTGGCCTCTGGAGAAGGTGGTAGAGGAAGGAGTGCTTCCTCGCTAAAATATGGCATTGGTTCTATGGGAAGGTTAAGCAGACAATTTTGATTTTGGAACTGCTCAATATAGGTACTCATAGTGATCCAAAATTGACATGTTGAGGCTTGGGGAAGGAGGGCTTGCAAGATAGGTGGTTGCAAGTCATTTATGCATGTATCCCTCCATTGTTGTGCTTGAACCTCCTCAGGTAATCTACATTGATTTGGTCCTCTCTCTGGTACTCTCACATTAAGAAGGTTATGGCGTTGGGGTGTAATTCTCACAATTTGTTTCATTAAGCCCGTGCCATATCGTCGAAAGTAAGAGCGGCATAGCCAACAAATGTGTGAAGCTTCTCCTAATACGAGTCGTGCACACTCTTGACAATATGGAAATGGGTGATGCTGTTGATAGAATAAAGTGACAAAGTGATGCCCACAGCAATTTTCACCTAAGGGAGCATAAAAGTACCTAGAATGAGTTTGAAAAGGAGGAGCACTATAACCCCCGCGATGTTCAGGTTGAGTACTATCAGGGTCAATGCATGGTGGACATGTATCTCGCCAAGAATCCATCAGGAGGTATCTGGTCGTAGAACAATGAAATTTAGAAACTTCAAACTTTATACACTCATATCCATCATTACAATCCCAATCAAAAACATTGTAGATAAGATCATCTCAAAAAGAACACAATCCTCTAAAGGCATAAGGAACCACATTAGTAAATGTGAGACTATTCAAACACTGATCTACCAAAGAGCTTCAATTGTAGTGTTAATGCCTTACCTTTGGTTTTGGGTATGTCCTTCTTAAGAGGTGGGAAGGTTAGCAATTGTCGAGGAATTTGAGCAAGATAAGAGGATTTAGGCATTGAAGTGCTAGAATCTATGCTCAAAGAAGACTCATGTAAAGTTGGATTTGTCTTAGGTACACAAGTTGATGATGGAATTGTGGAACAAGGAGAAATTGGGACAACTGGTGATTCAATACATGTTTTGGGAAGGTCAACACAAGTAGATTTGTAGGTGCTATTACAACCACCTATCTTATCTTGAAGAGGTTGTGTTGATTTCCTTTGCACCCACTGATATGGAAAACCAAGGGTGGCTTTTGGAATCTTATTGATACACTCTTTTACCTCTAGCAAACCATGGCATTTGGGAAGCCAAAGTGCTGTTGCACCCTCATAATAGCCTTGTGCTTTAAGAACATGCTTTGGGACCCAATGAGTAACAATCTGAGGTTTAGGCTTGGAAAAGATGTGCTTTTTAGGAGGCTTAGCAACTAGGCTAGATGGTACAAGTTTATACGCATCTTTGGGTAGCCAAATTGATAATTCCTTCTTGCCTGGCCTTCTTTGAGCAGTGACTAAAGTAGTTGGAACATGCCAGCCATGGCCCTCACTTGAGGACTCATCGATTATCCACATCATTTGTGTTGGAGCTTCAAGAGTAGATTTTGAAAGTGGCTTGTGTAAGGTAGAAACACCACCCTTTTGACATGATAAAGCTCGTGGAGCAGCAGATCCCAAGATGCAATCAGAGTCAATTTGCAATTTATATTGTCTATTCTTCCAATCTAAAGAACAATTGGTAGCACTTAACCATGATCGACCGAGAACAGCCTCTACCACTGCCTTGGACTTACTTGCCACATAAAAGGGAACTGATATCTGGTGATCCTGAATGGACATCATAATGACACATTTTTCCTCTATAGGGTTATCTTCACCTGAGAAGCTTCATAAGTCAATAGGAATGTGCACAAGTGTTGGTTGTCCCAAGGCTATCCATGTGTCAAACGAGAGAACATTATAATCTGCACCATAGTCAATTAAGGCAGAGACAAAGTAGGTAGTCTCATGAAGATGAAGACACACTTGAATATTGAAAGGATCGACATATTGTTCATCAGTAGCCAACTGTAAGGCCAACATAGAAGCCTTGCGACGCTCCTTGGCTTTTGCAACTCTAGCTTTAGCCTCTTCTTGAGCCTGACGTTTAAGTAGGTCATGTGCTTCTTTCCGTGTGTGTGCAGCATGCATTTGTTGAAGCATGGCTTCAGTTAATGGTTCATTGTATTTCTTGAGACGACTTCCATTAATGAAGTTAGGCATTTGCTCACCTTCTAGTGTCTCTTCCTTATCAGCATCATTAGCAGATTCGAGTGTTAAATCCTCCACTGAGACTTCCTCTACATGCAGTGCTGTTGTGGATGCATCCCCATAGTACCAAACATCTAGAAGGTCACGTGGTTGTACCATTCGTATAGGAATAATGTCATATCCATCTGAGTCACAAAATTGAATTGGCTTAGGTAAAGCACATGTCGATAATGTTGCAAGGACATGACTCCATTCTAGTGGATCAATTAAGTGCTCAGGGAAGGGTTGTGGAATGTATGCCTCATCTGATACACTTCGATTACCCTTAAGTCTCTCAGTGTTGAAATCCCTACATGAGGCTCCACACATCCACAGATCTTCTCGCCCATCTAACAATGTAACTCTTGAGCCCTCAGATGCAGCAGAATCAAACTCATCTGTTGGAGACCTTGTTACATCATGATATGAGTGATTCTTTAGGTTGACCCTTGTGATGACAGAATTATGCCGGAGGTACAAATAATTGTATCCCCAATATTGAATCATTTGAAATTGTCGCATGAATGGTCTACCCAATATCACTTCATAGTTTGGATGTTTTCCAAAATCCACTACTGCAAAGGTGTGCTCATATTCAATCCCACATGTGGTGACCAATATGTTCTCAAGCAGCCCAAGGGGATGTTCTAAGCTTCCATCTGCTAGCTGCAAGCGCATCCTGGTACTCCTAATAGCTGGTTTGCTCCACTTTTCCCAAATGGACCTTGTCACAATGCCCACTCCTACACCACTATCAAGTATTGCAGTTGAAGCTACTTTTCGCACTTCTAATGGGAGGGTAGCATTTCCCTGATCGTCCTCACAAAATTTTCCTACTTTGTTGATAGGAACTGGCATAACATGCTTTGTCTCAGGGTGTATAGTACAATGATGGTGACCCTTTTGTAGCAATACCTGCTCTGACAAACATGTGGTAATATCATTCCACAACTCAAGTCGAAGCTTTATCAAATCAAGCAAAGGTAAGGTACAAGCCACTGGTGCTGACAAAATAGCTTGCACGATACCCATATCCATCTCCTTTGTCAACCTTCTATGCATAGAGGGTATCCTCAAGGTTTGAGAACAGTTCTCATATTCTCCCAAATATGATGGTAAGGTTTTCATTGTATGCTTACTTCTAGGAGAAACAATTGTTTGAACTTCCTCCTGGATGCTTGGGCGTCTAAAGTTGTTTTCAGTGCCCCTAGTAAAATCCACCTCAGAGAATGGAGGTGAAATAATAGAGGACATATTCTCATTAACTTTCTCATGAACTGCTGCCCACATCTCATTTGCCATGTCCTCGTTAGCATCAATAACTTCATCATTGCATGGGAAGGCAAGGCTAGGTGGTGGCAGAATACCTTCTTTCAATGGGGTGGCAACTGGTGCAGACTTCTCGCTATGAGATTGTGAGATGAGCTCACTTTTCATTTCCCAACTTGATGACACTTCTGGTATGGTTTCTAATGTTGGCTTAAGAGAGGTTGGGCCCCGAGGGATAGATGGAGGTGGGCCCTCAAGTATTGATTGAGCTTCCCTAATGAGTTGCTGATGTACAGCTAGATTGATCTTCTCCTCACACGAGGGTTTGGGTATTCTTGAAGCTTCTTGGGTAGCTCAGATAAAGCTGCAATGCGACTTCTATGAGCATCAATGATGGCATCTAGAGTCTCGTTCACCTTATCCACAAAAACAGAACCCCCAGAACTATCCTCGGTCGTACTAGCCTCATCTTGTTTAGCACTAGGCCCAGGTTGAGGTTGATGCTCCTCATGCACTTCTTGGGATGTAAAAGCTTGATCCCTCATGTTTTGTTTAGAGACTTCTTGAGAACTAGTGGATGCACTCTTAGTTCGATTGTTGCGGTTCTTTTTCCTCCTAGTGGTCCTTTTTCTATTAGAATGTAGGGTCTTGTCCATACTAGATTTGCCTTTGCATCCCTAGTTCGAGGTGTCTCATCAGTCTGCATTTCGGCATTTCATGTCTGTGATCTAGTCATGACTCTAAGTGGCACGACATCCTCATTCTCTGATAAAGGTGGTGATGAAACTGCCCCTACAAGGTTGAGTGAGACCTTTGGTTGAGAGGTGCCTTCCTCATGTGGTTTCAGCAGACAATCCTTTGGGAAGTGTTCTACACAACACCCTAGACAATATCTTTCAATTGGTGGAAACTGTGGTACTGTTGTATTGGATCGAGCTGCTTGCCTTGAGCGATGTGGACAATCACGAGCCCAATGGGGTTCTCCGCACTCATAACAAGGGCCCATTAGTTTGGCTTCTACTTTCCTTTGCTGCCATTGACCTGAGGGGCCTGGAGTCCTAGGTTGGTAGCCGCCTAGCAACATCAAAGAATTTTGTTCCCCTGGTGGTTGAGCCTCCAGTGCTTGGCTTGGATATGCGGGACTTTCAAAGAGATTTTCCTTTGATGAATATGATGCATATTCCTCCTTCACATAGCCTGGGTTTACCAAGTCTCTACACATATTTGAATTGTCGTAGTCAACAACCCTCACAGGAGCAGTCCCAGGAGAGCAGGAGGTTGAGCTCCAAGAACAGGTTGTGCTTGCCCTTGTGCCATTGGTGGCTTACGTTCAAAATTAGTATACTGTTGATGCATTTGTGGAGTCACTCCACCCCTTTGCTGCTCACGCTCCTGTCTCATTCTTGCAATGCGAGTACATTCCTGTGTAGTGTGGGTAAAGTTCTAAGCACAGGCCTGGCACCACTTCTTTGTGGGTTGGTTTGTGACTAGAGGAGAAAAGGTATTACATTCTTCGGTTTTATGGTTACCGCCACATGCTCCACAAAGATGAGGACCTGTAGGCAGTACACTCCTCATTCGCTGTTGTTGTTGTTGTGGCTGCATGGGTGGGCAATAGGTTTGTCCCAATCTCCTTAGTACTAGGTTAGCTATCTGGTCTGGATTTACTAGCGCACTAGACCCTGAACTTTGGTCATCACCCCACTGATCCCTAGGTTGCACCTCAGGGCCAGAACCATCTTGGAATTTGAAGTTATCTGTGAATGCCATAGCATCATGGCAACACTCATTGAAATTTGTATGCTTCTTTGCATAGAGATGTGTATGCAGTGTTGAATTTTTGAGTCCTTTTAAGAAGAGAGAAATTAATCGACTCTGGGTGGGCTTCTCATCTTCTGGGCAACGATTAATGTACTGCTTCATCCTATTTACACAATCTCTAACACTCTCAGTCTCGCCTTGCTTGAAAGAGTAGATGTTTGCTACCGTGTCATGTTGAATCCCCATCAAGGAAAAAGCAGCAATGAATCTCTCTTCCAGAACTCGTAAAGAAGATTTGTCTGAAGCCTCTAGTGCCTGAAACCAAGCAAGGGCCTTTCCCTCAAGAGTGAGCCCAAATCCTTCAATTTGCGTATGCTTGTTAGC
This sequence comes from Cibotium barometz, assembly GCF_041138505.1. NCBI lineage: Eukaryota > Viridiplantae > Streptophyta > Polypodiopsida > Cyatheales > Cibotiaceae > Cibotium > Cibotium barometz. Next base: position 33,821,094 of record NC_141073.1, on the reverse strand, counting down.
TCGAACTGCTTGCCTAAATGCTGCTACATGGTTATATGGATCTCCCGACCCTTCATACTTCTTTACCAGTTTCTGAAGAGTTGATGGCCTTACTTGTCTTGAATACTCATCATAGGGCCTACGGCCTCTCACTCTCAGTGGGAATTGTTCCTCTCTTTGGTAAGATGGTCCACATGCATCCCAAATTGGTGTGGGTCCCCTATTACCTGCCTCACCAACCCCCTCCAAAGATCTTGTTACCCGCATTTCAGGAGGTGCATTTATGGGAGGCCGAGTTGGCTCCCCTACCCTCCGATTGTCATAGTGAGAGAAACGTTGTTGTGGTGTGATCTGTGGTCGCACTTTTGGTGTAGGATAATGTCTTGGTGCTAGAGTTGGGCTACTTGCAGTGGTCCACTTTGATGTTGAGGGTCCCTCTCTAATGAACTCTCGTAGGGGAGGAGCAGCAGTTTCTCCAAGAAAGGCTGTCTCTCCTGGTTTAGCTGTATTTGTTGGGAACACTTCCATGAACAATGGTTGTCCTTTCCACGTGAGCTCCCGAATCTCCTTCCAATCTAAGGTTCGGTATTCATTATCAACGATTCGGTTCTTGTATTCTGCAAGCTTCTCGACTACCACCACAAGTGCTAGAGGAAGATCTAGCTCTGGCAATCTAGTTGTGGCATAATATCCTTCTAAAGAGTCCTTATAGACCTCTTGAAGTGGGTCGTCCTGTAAGACCTTTGTCACTGGAATTTGTCGTACAAACTCCCATTGGTTCTCAGCCCCCTGATCCATTTTGCTCTTGCCTTTCCTATCCCTTTCCAAATTTAGATCTATAAGAAGTAAATCATCTATGGATGGCTTTGAGGACTAGGTATTGGATGGTCCAAGCATGTTCGGCTCAATGAGCCAATCATCTCTAGACTCCCTTGCTCTGGAAAGCTTTGATAAGTCTAAGAACTCGCTTTTGGAGAGCTCCCCTAATTTGTCTACATTCTCTGGATGATAGGTGACTTCGTAGAGCGAACACCATCTCCACCCATGTACATGTTACCCTGGTCATTGACTAGAGGTGCTCTATCAAGTTCTGAGAAAAAGTCTGCGATATTAACCAGATACCGTTGTTGTGGATCCCTAAAGATCTCAGCTCCTTGAGCATTCGTGTAGACATATTGAAGTCTCACATTGAGTGGTAACCCCATGGTGTCGGCTTTAAATGGATTAAAAGATCTTGTGGGTGTCCTATTTGGGGCTAAGGGATGACTATTTGACGGCCCTAGATTGTCCATGGACAATGAGCTAGTTGTTCTGGAAAGGGTATCAGATTGGGAGATTCGGAAAAGGTTTCAGCAATATCTGCCAAATTTCCTACCGATTGGGTCCCACTTTCCTACGTAGGTACTCTAGAAGGTGCCCTAGGCCCTATGGCAGTGTCTATATGACGTCCCGACCGCAAGTGCATAAGGTCAAATTTTAAGGTTTGTTTGTTTTTTTTAAAATATATATATATATATATTTATGTATATATATATATATATTTTTAAACCTTACCTAACCGCTAAATGCAACTAACATGAATATGCGTGTAAATACCTATCTTATTTTTTAAATTTATTTTTTTATTTTTATTTATTTTTTACTAATTACACAAAAATACTAATTATGTACAAAATTACAAAAATTTAAAAAAATGCAAGTTATACTAATTATGCAAAAAAATTACAAAAATTTAAAAAAAATTAAAAGTTACAGAATATGCAAAGAATATGGACTCCTAAAAAAAACACATAATTTATAAATTTTTTTATTTTTGTTATTTTTTATTTTTAAATTATTTTTATTATTTTATTTTTTTCTTTTTATTATTTTATTTTTTTAAAATGCAAACAACATGAAAATTAACAAAAAAATAAAAAATAACAAATAACAAATTAAAAAAAGAAAAAGAAAAAATACTAACCTTTTTTTCTTCGGCGCTTTCTCTGCGGATTTGCCGGCCCCTTCACGTGCCTCTGTCAACCCTCTTTAATGGCCAGCTTTCGCTTTCTTTTTTCGGCCAGTTCACCAACTTGGCAGCACCGCCTTCTGCTTCGCCGCCTTCACAGCTGCCGCCGTCACCTTCGCATTGTGTTTTCTGCTTTCAAACGGCCTCTGCGCCCCTTTGCAGTTGCTCGTCGGCCCTCACCTTCTTCTGCAGTTGATGCCCGGCCAGCTCTTCACCACCAGTCAACTCGCCCCGGTGTGTTGACCGACACAGCCCCTCGCCGCCTTCCACAGTCACCTTCGCCGGCCACCCCTTCTGCTTTGCCTTCAGCCTTCCCAGCTACAGCCACACAATACTTCCACGCGGCCACCCCACTTTCCGCCCTTCAACGGCCTTGCAAGCCGGCCAGTCGCCTCCACCTTCAATGGCCTTTTGTGCCGGCCTCCAGCTTCGCAGCTACCTGCGCTCTTTCCACGCGGCCTCAGATGCAACCGGCCACTCTTCTTTGCCTCCTTCGCTTCCTCCTTGCTGTCGCCTAAGCTGCAGCCGATGATGCGCCTTCGTCGGCTTTTCACTTCTTGCGCCCACTTTGCCTTCTTCCCGCTTACCGTCAGCCATCATTTTCGGCCACCTTCACAGCCGCCGGTCGCCTCCACGCAGCCCTTCAGCGGCCACGTGGCTTTTTTATTTTTATTTTTTCACCTCCTTGCCCGTCACCGCCTCTGCTGCTTCGCAGCTGCCTCTCGCCGGCCACTACCTCCTTCTTTTTCTCCCGCCGTCACTGACTTTACCTCCACGCGGCCAGTCTACCACAGCTTCAGCCGGCCTTTGTCAATCCTTCGCCCTTCACTTTCTCTTTAGCCTTCGCCAGCTGCACAGCCGCCGCCACCGCCCGGTCGCCTCCACGCAGCCAATACCGCCTTCACTCTTCTGCAGCCAGCAGCTGAAGCTTGCCACCTTCGCTCTGCTGCAGCCCATCGGCTTCGGCCTCTCCTCACCACTGCCAGCAGCTGGCCAATGAGCTCGCCAGAGAGCAAGTCGCCATGTGCGATTTCCAGCAAGTCATCCCAACTTCGGAACGCCCGTCATAACTTACTACGGCCTACTACTAGTAGTCATGTTGTTAGCCTTAAAGTTATCACTTGCCGGTGCGCTTCTGTGAAAGATCGGCCCTATAAATATAAACTGGATGGATGGATGGACTTGTCACGGCTTTTCAATGTATTTTTATTCGCTAAAATCTGGAAAAACTGGTTGTAGTGTTTAGTTTGACCTATTTAGAAAAATGCTTTTTTAACTCTAATCTATGAACAAAACACGAATACATCAATGAAAACAACCATGGAAAGCATATACATGAATGAGAAAACATTAGCGGGAGTAGATCTCAACCACACAAGTAAGTACTAATCTATTTTTTTCTCTTCTAATCACTAGCTCCGAGATTCCACACTCATGCTTGCTAACCCTAAACCTAAAAACAAAAAGAAATAGTGGAAGTATTTGCAAGCTTCTCAACCGGTTTTGAGTCTTCTCCCCGGCAGCGGCGCCAATGGAGAGACGAAAAACTCTCTCACTTGTAGCAAGAGTAGCATGATCCACGTATAGCTCAATCCAATGGGATTTGCATCCCTTTCGGAGCTAGGGATTCAACCCGTACCGGTGCACAAAAGCTTATCCACAAATGGAGAGAATGCTTATGGCTACTATCACATGACACTAGACTAAGCACACACACAAGCTCAACTTGCCCTCATTCCGACACACCCATTCATTCACAAATGCAAGCAAGAGGAACACAATCACTATGCACACAAGCACAGAGAAAGACCTCACTCCACTCCTATCTTCCTACAAGCATGCACACACTCAAGCATCAAGCTTCCATGAAAGCTTCAAATCAGCCCACATACATAAAAACGAAATACTAAAAGCATGCATAAGAGTAAAATGATTAGAGAAGAGGATGAGAAAGACTCATGACATTGCTATTGATTCAATGAAGAGATTTATCTCATACAAAGATGTAGATGGGGTGAGAGAAGAGTCTTCACCTCTATGGAGAAGAGGGAGAGTAGCTCTCTCAAAGGAGCTCTTGCATGAACTTAGCCCAAAGTGTACCTAAGCTCTCAAATGAGCCACTTTTTATATAAAAACTCTAAAACTCCCAAAACTTCCCATGTGGGATTATTCTCAAGCCCACTCCCACACTCATCTACAACTTGGAACTCTTTACAAGAGCCCTAAATAAGAATGTCACTTGTTTTCCTGCTTGCATCTTTGTGATCACCACTCGTCACGCAACAATGACTACTCAGACTCTTGAGGTAACATATTTATTGCATTTAATTATTTAACACTTTTTGGTAAACTCAAGGAGAGATTTTATGCATTAAAAGTAGAACTTCTTGAAGGAACTGGCCCTTCCATCTTGAATTATACTTTATGAATTTTTCACTATGTATTAATCTTGTGGTATGGGACACGAGATTAATCCTGAGTGAAGGATTCTGATGCATACTTATGTCTACATCTGTGTGGAATAATTTCTGGTGGTATGGGACACTAGAATTTATTACACATAGAAGTCCTTGATATAATGTATTTTGTTAGTGAACATACTTGAATTTATATAGTATATGACAATTGATCTCCTTTGCTCGCATAAGCAAACAAGAATTTGTTAGTGAATATACTTGAATTTATATAGTATATGACAATTGATCTCCTTTGCTCGCATAAGCAAACAAGAATTTAAGGTCAGTTGATTATCCAAGCAGGAGGGATGTTATATAATGTCCATTCTTTAGTTGTATGGGGATGCTTGGACACTAGTGTGCCATCCTAGTGAATTGGTATCGTGGGTGACTCCACATTAAATACTAATTACCTAGTGTGCCATGCTGGTGAATTGGTATCGTGGGTGACTCCACATTAAATACTAATTACCTAGTGGTATTGGCATAACTTGAGACCATGCTAGTGAATTGGTATCGTGGGTGACTCCACATTAAATACTAATTACCTAGTGGTATTGGCATAACTTGAGACCATGCTTGACGGATGTATGTTGTTTAAGTGTAACAAGTAGTGCCATGCTCGACAATTGTATTGTGGTCAAGTGAAACAAGTGGACTATGCTTGACAACTGCACACGGACGAAGTGAAACAAGTGGTTTATGCAACTAATGTGCCATGCTCATTGGAGTGTAACAAGTGGCAACTCACACCATGCTAGGTGATGTGTAGGTGATGTGTACATAGCGATACTCTCATCATAGAAGTGAATCAAGTGGTGAATATATGCTGTGTTTGTGCCTATCAATGTATCATATTGGGATATGTTTACAGAAATAGGTGATGAGCAATGTGTGTGTCACACATAAGGGATCTTGTCTATATCATATTAATTTTTATTATTTTTGATTTGATGATAGTGCGAGCATCACCAATTTGGGTGTCGCACGATTTTTTTTTGGTTGTTGTAGTATTTTCTTTTACATAATTAAAAAACAATTGCTTCCTCAAATGGGAGGATTGTTACATGTATATATTTATTCATATTTTTGATGAATTCATAATCTTACAAAAATATGTTTAATTTAATTTGTGCAAGATTCAGTTTATGGAATATGCAAGTGTAAACGAGATTAATGTATAGGTGTAAATGTGCACATAGTCATTTTATGTAACAAGGCCCACTAGCAGTTTTATTTGAGAAAAGGTTTTTATATGTACAAACCTTAGGAGACTTCATATGGTTAAAAATGTGAAAAGAAATACCCCAAAAGTGGAAAAAGGAAGCCCAATTTGTACGCTCACCTATTCTGAGCTCCTTGGGCTATTTTTATAAAATAAAATTCTCTAAATACTCATGTCGTGGAAGTGGAGCTACATGGCATGGGGGGAGATTGCACCCTTGATGGTGCTGTTATTCTTTCTCTCTTGCTTTATTTTATGCATATGTGATTTGATTTTCAATTTAATTCAAGTCTTTGTTTTAATTTTTGATATAATTTATGAGTTTTTAATTATTTCTTCAAGAATATTAAAGGGTCCTAGTAGAAGTGCATCGGAATTAGTTCTATTATAAATCGAGTAGCAATGATAAAAAAACTAGATTTTGAGGCCAGTCTTTGCAAGTGTTGAGACATAAATTAGATTCTTGTTGTAGATGCCAAGTACATAAAAAGTGTTAGAAAGACTATATGTGGCCCCACTACATGATGTTAGTTCCACATTTCCAATGCCTTTAATGGCATATGATGCATTATTACCACAGTTCTCCCTTTTTCCTGGGGGAAACCCCGCATTATGAGGTTCAACCAGTGCACCTGCAAAGTGTTGTGCGGTTACTTCAGTATACCGCAGACTTAAATTGTACCCCACCTGACGGAGCATCTCTCAAGGTGGCAAACAACTATTTTCACAAAGTGATATACTTTGTAGCACCCAAATCAAATAACCAATTAGCATCCAACAATGACAAACAAGAAGCACATAAATCATTTCATCTAATTGTTAAGGCATCACAGATGTTTCAAGACATTTTACATAGCAAAGAGTATATGTGGCCTCACTACATGATGTTAGTTCCACATTGCCAATGCCTTTCATGGCATATGATGCATTATTTACCAAACAAAATTATACCCCACCTGACGGAGCATCTCTCAAGGTGGCAAACAAATGTTTTCACAAAGTGATGTGCTTTGTAGCACCTAAATGAAATAACCAATCAGCATCTGACAATGACAAACAAGAAGCAGATAAATCACTACATCTGTTAAGATATCACTGATGTTTCCAGACATTTTACATAGCAAAGGAATGGGCAAACTAAAGTATAGCTGACATAAGCAGTAGCTTTAAGTGACTTAGAGTACCTCAAATGTTTGCTCAATGCATGTGCAAACTTACCAAATCAGTAATCTACAATTCAGAAGGTCAGAAGCTGATGTGGCATCCCCACCACAGATCAGCAAGTCGAAAGTTGACATGGTGTAAACAAGTCAGCAGGTCGGAAGCTAACGTAGCATCAACAAGTCAAAAGGTCAAAAGCAGACATGGCATCAGCAGGTTAGCAGGTTGGAATCTAACGTGGCATCAATAAGTCATCAGGTTGGAAGCTAACGTGGCATCAAACAAGTCATTAGGTCGGAAGCTGACATGAAGTCATTAGATTAAAAGCTAGCATTGAATCAGCAGGTCAAAATCAACTGTCAAACGAACATAGAACTAGCTACTAACAGAAGAACGTTGAACTAGCTCGACGGTGGATGGAATTTAAACCAGCTGGCGTTGAATCAGCAAGTTAGAATCAACTGTCAAACAGACATAGAACCAGCTGATGGATGGATACCAAACCAGCTGACGGACGAAATTTGAACTAGTTGAATTAGTAGGTTAGAATCAACTGTCAAATGGACGTAGAACCAGCTGATGGATGGATACCAAACCAGCTGATGGGGGATGGATACCAAACCAGCTAACGGACGAAATTTGAACTAGTTGACAAACAGATGCTGACGGCCAGAATTTGAACTAGCTGATGGAAGTTGAACCAGCTGTGCTAGACACTGAACTAGCTCATGGATGGAATTTGAATTGGCTGATGGACGGGCTTGAAGCGAAAAGCCCACTACAGGGTAAACCTAACCAAGAAAGTAAACCCGGCCAAAGAAGTAAACCCGACCAAGACTGAAAGCCGAGCTACTGACGTAATAGTCGTAATTGTAAGATTCCTCCCCAGCCTCTCAAAATGTCTAGCATCTTCCCCTGTAATCAATCCCTCTTCAGAAATATAAAAGACCTTGTTTCTAATTGTTTTAACCTAGAGAGAGAAAATATTCTAGAGAGAGAATATTCAGAATTTTAATATTTTTGGATAGAAAATTATCTCATCTTATTAAAATAAGTTCCCCTGAAACAGAAATTCAAAAAGAACTTTCCAATGTGCAATTGGAATTAATTGGAAATGGGTATAAAGGACCTTAGCCTAAGGGTCTAGATTTTCAGAAATTTTTGGATTATGGTCCAATTAAGGTTCCTATGGGCCAATAGCATCAATCCATGTGTAGGGAGGAGATAAATCCAATTTGTAAAAGAAGATACCCAAAAATGAGTAAATGCTCACATAAGATGAAGAGTTAAAAATGTACAAGGTTTATTAGTAAAAAACTATGAGCAATATTAAAAATATGAGATATTTTGGGTATCCAAAAATGAGTAAATGCTCACATAAGATGAAGAGTTGAAAATGTACAAGGTTTATTAGTAAAAAACTATGAGCAATATTAAAAATATGAGATATTTTGGGTATCCAAAAAGGAGTAAATGCTCACATAAGATGAAGAGTTGAAAATGTACAAGGTTTATTAGTAAAAAACTATGAGCAATATTAAAAATATGAGATATTTTGGGTATCCAAAAATGAGTAAATGCTCACACAAGATGAAGAGTTGAAAATATACAAGGTTTATTAGTAAAAAACTATGAGCAATATTAAAAATATGAGATATTTTGGGTATAATAATTCCATTTTGACACATGTAAGGAAGGGGAGTTCTTTAAAGGAGGTGCATATTTCACATGCTTGAATGAGTTTTAAACTCAAAAATAATGTGATATTTTTATCTCTCCTCTCTCTTGAACCAAACCAAATCAAAATGGAACCAAACCGAATTAAAAAGTAACCAAACTAGGTCCAAATCTAGTCCAAATTCAACCAAACTGAATTTGGAAAATTCTAGAATTCAGTTAGCTTTGGTTAGAGCTTCCCTCTCCTATAAATAGAACATGAGTCCTTTGAAAAAAGATATAGAAGAATTTTACTATACTAGAGTTATGCTGAAATAATGCTAATTTCTACTATTCTCTAAAATTCTCTCCAAATTGAAGAAATTGGAGCTTCCCTCTTTCTTCAATCCCTATTGGTGGCTCCATAAACATACTTAACCAATTGATTGGTTAGGGGCCTCTACCGTGAACAAAGAATCAAGCAAATTGTAAGGTAAATGGTGAATTTTGATCTTTTCTATAATTTCTCAATGCTTCTCTCTTCTCAACCCCTCTCAAGCTTGAGAAGCTTAATTGGAATGGTTTTTGAATGCTATTGAAGTTAATTGATGAATGGTAGTGAAGAGTTACATAATTTGATGAATGCTATTGAAGTTAATTGATTAATGATAGTTAAGAATTACATAAAATTTTATTTATGCTTAATTCAAATGGTATTTATGTAAATTCTCTCTCACTTAAGAAATGGTCATACTCATGGCCCATTCTCAATCCAAATGAAGCTTTTCATAAAGCTTTTCCTTAATCCAAGATTAATCTATGCTTGAGGCCAAATTAATGGCTTTTTTCTATGCTTTTAGTTTATGTATATTGATGATTCAATCCATTATGGATTAATGATCCAATTAGGGATCATTCTAATTATTTCCTTAATGATAAGCTTTATCCCTTAGAAAAATTGAGATTTATCAGTCACTCATAGCAGCGGAGCTATGGCAAAATTTTTATAAAAATTACGCATAAAATAATTTCATTCAAAGCATAAAAAGAGGACTTCCTACCATATTCTAGGAATTATCATCCTAGATTAATTGAAAGATATTCATTGTAATCCTAGAGAAATTGATTTTTATATTATGCATAATTGATTTTCATGCATAGAGGTATGCATAAAAGATTATTATTTTAACATAAAAGTGTTACTTTTATCATAATTAGATTTCATGCATAGAGGTATGCATAAAAGATTATTATTTTAATATAAAAGTGTTACTTTTATCATAATTGAATTTCATGCATAGAGGTATGCATAAAAGTTGATTATTTTATTGTAAAAGTGTTACTTTTATCATATTGGATTTCATGCATAGAGGTATGCATAAAAGATATTCTTTTTATACTAAAAGTGTGATTTTTCATCAAATGGATTTTATGCATAACTTAGATGCATAAGAGAAATTCTTTTATTCTAAAAGTGTAATTCCTACCAAATTGAATTTATGCATAAGAAGATGCATAAATATTGATTTTTAATTCAAAAGTGTCATTCTCATCTAAATTGAATTTATGCATAAGAAAATGCATAAAAGATTGAAATTTAATTCAAAAGTGTCATTTTCATTTAAAATGAATTTATGCATAGGAAGATGCATAAAAGATTGATTTTACTTCGAAAGTATTAATCTTCTTAAATAGAATTTATGCATAAATAAATGTGTAAAGAAATCTTATATCAAATATAAGAATTCTCTTGTATTCTATAAATAGATATGAGATGTGATAGGATGTGATAAGAGGTGTATAAGATATGATAAGAGGTGATAAGATGCTTATGAAATAAGTTAGGAGGTGATAAGATGAATTAAGATGTGATAAGATGTGTATGGGATGAGGTAAGAAGTGTATGTGATAGGATAAGATGTATATGGGTTGTGATAGGGCGAGAATGGATGTGATGTAAAAGATTAGATGTGAAGGCATATGGGGTTATATGAATGGGAATGTGGAAATGGATGTATGTATGTGGATGTGTGGATGTGGAGATGGGAGTGTGGATGTATGAATGTGAAAATGGATGTATGCATGAAGATGTATATGCATAGATGTGAATGTGGATGTAGATGTGGATGTATAGATGTGAATGGGAATGTGGATGTGGATGTATGTGAATGTGGATGTATAGATGTGAATGTGGAATGTGGATGTGGATGTATGTATGTATGTGGATGTAGATGTGAATGGGAATGTGGATGTGGATGTATGTGAATGTGGATGTAGATGTGGATGTATAGATGTGAATGTGGAATGTGGATGTGGATGTATGTGTGTATGTGGATATAGATGTGGATGTATAGATGTGAATGGGAATGTGGATGTGGATGTATGTATGTATGTGGATGTGGATGTATGAATGAGGACATGATAGTGGATGTATGCATGTGGATGTGGATGTATGGATGTGGATATGGATGTGTATGTATGAATGTGGATATGGGATGTAGATGTATAAATGAGGATGTGAAAATGGAGGTAAGCATGTAGATGTGGATGTATGGATGTGAATGTGGATGTGGATGTGGATGTATGGATGTGGATATGGATGTGAATATATGATATGTGATGTGAAGGAATCTGAAGTGAAGAGATGGAAAATGATGTGATTGGATGAGTACACATATAAATGGAATGTGGAATTAAGTAATGTGGATTAATGAGGGATAATGTGGAAAAATGAGAGTTAATATAGAAACTGTACTTGTAAACTGTTTGTAAATGCTGTTTGTAAATGGCTGTTTTATGTCAAGAATGCTGGGGAAGCATTTTGACCGTCTTGTGATTAAGGTCGTGGAGACCTAAATGATAAAGTTGCAATTGCTGACGGAGAGTCAATGGAGGATGTCTCGCGTAGCAAAGTCGTGGCCGAGGTCTTGACCAGCCTCGGTTCGATTAAAATGGTGAGCTTCTGGTATGGTGGATGAGGGACCAAGGAAGCGGCCTATGAGTGAAGCCCTAGGTCACCTGTGAAGGATCCTAGAGGGTGCTGACCATACGGTGCTCGGGCTTTGGGTCACCTAGGATACCCACACGTGCGTCGAGGAAGATATTGGAACAAGGAGTAAGAGTTGTTTTCTGAAATCGGGCATGGATCTGGTTGATTGACCTTGCTGGTCTTCAACGAGATCTCGTCCATGGCTTTTTTTATGGATTTGTTGGTTGATCTTGCTGATCTTCAACGAGAGTCCATCTTGATTTTTATAAGTGATTATATTGCCGAGTATTATGGGCTAGGAACTATTGAAAAGGCCCCTGAGTGGATAGGTGGTGAGCGTTCTAGTTGCCAATGATGCCATAGATACTCTGATGAAGGAATGATGGGAAATTAAGAATCAACCGGATAATTTGGAAGATTGTGATCAGTGGTACTATGGTTTCATTAAAGGATTGTTTTAAAGTTAGCTGATGCTAAGAAAAAGGCAATTTCATATTGGGTGTGTAAGTGGTGTGGCTAGTTTTATGTTTGCATGAACTTCCGGCTAGGGGGCCTTGGAACTCTTTTCCTTGGTACCTGGGACAAAACCTAACCAAATTTCAAATTGGATCCCATCACTACAGTGGTTGGGCGGTTGGCTAACCCATGGGATCGAATGGGGTTAGGCTGGACTGATGGATCCGTAAATCGAGACTCAATTTCTGTTATTACGATAGATAAAGTAAATCTCGGATAGTAATTGTTCTATGGATAGGAATCAACGGCTGTGCCTCTTGATGGGGAAAAAAGCGTTGATCCCAATGATCCAAGTGCAAGTTCTTCCTTGATCTGACTGAGTATCTTTATAGGTGCAGTCGGATCAATTTGATCAGTAATGGTCTTGACTACGTTAGAGTAAAAAGTTATCCTGGAGGAATCGCCCGTGCTTTCCGGATAAGGGAAGTGCCGAGTATTATGGGCTAGGAACTATTGAAAAGGCCCCTGAGTGGACAGGTGGTGAGCGTTCTAGTTGCCAATGATGCCATAGATACTCTGATGAAGGAATGATGGGAAATTAAGAATCAACCGGATAATTTGGAAGATTGTGATCAGTGGTACTATGGTTTCATTAAAGGATTGTTTTAAAGTTAGCTGATGCTAAGAAAAAGGCAATTTCATATTGGGTGTGTAAGTGGTGTGGCTAGTTTTATGTTTGCATGAACTTCCGGCTAGGGAGCCTTGGAACTCTTTTCCTTGGTACCTGGGACAAAACCTAACCAAATTCCAAATTGGATCCCATCACTACAGTGGTTGGGCGGTTGGCTAACCCATGGGATCAAATGGGGTTAGGCTGGACTGATGGATCCGTAAATCGAGACTCAATTTCTGTTATTACGATAGATAAAGTAAATCTCGGATAGTAATTGTTCTATGGATAGGAATCAACGGCTGTGCCTCTTGATGGGGAAAAAAGCGTTGATCCCAATGATCCAAGTGCAAGTTCTTCCTTGATCTGACTGAGTATCTTTATAGGTGCAGTCGGATCAATTTGATCAGTAATGGTCTTGACTACGTTAGAGTAAAAAGTTATCCTGGAGGAATCGCCCGTGCTTTCCGGATAAGGGAAGTGCCGAGTATTATGGGCTTGAGTCAAATAAGAGTCAATAGATGACAACTGACATATTCAATAGGGTAAGGTGTCGGACCGTATCAGAGATTCTGAGGATAGCTGAAGGTTAGCTAAAGTGAAGTAAGAGACTGTCATGTTGAATCTTTGTAGGATTTGAAGTGTTTGAAGTTCTGTGAGTGTCAAAGGACACAGAGGTAAGGAGATCTGAATCAGCTGAAACAATTTAGTTAGACCTGATCAAATAAGAGTCAATAGAAGACAACTGACATATTGAGTAGGGTTCTAGAACTAGAGATTTGGGGATTGAAGATTGCTGGTTCTTTGAAGCTTTGCATAATCTTGGATGGCTATTGGGAGCATGAATCTCAAGGCTACTACTTATCTCTATGCTGGTTTGCTTACACCTTCCAATTCTTCGGTTCAAATAATGTCATAGATATAGAGTAGTGATGGCAGTGGGCACTTTTCTTTTTTTTTGGAATAAGCTTTTAGTATCTATGCCTTGAGTTTGCAAATGCTGTTTCAAATAGCAAGTTGAGCATATGACTTGATAAAACCAAACAATGTGTGCCCAGTATAGTGTCTGCATACGATAAATTTTGAATATCCTGAATGGCCTTTGTGCATCCGGCCCTAGAAATCTACTAAGCTGTCAAGCTCTTAATGATGTCACGATTCCCTAATTGAGTCCAGTGCTGAGTGAGGCGGAAATCTTCTTGACACCTGCCTGGAGTGTCCACATATCTCTGTTTGGCGTGCCCACATGTCTGTTCTGCTTGGCTCAGAGGCTGCCCATGCACATGTCCGCAGGTCGTGCACATGCCCATCTGTCTAGCTTGTCAGCAGGTCATGCACATGTCCATACGGCCATACAGGTGCCGGCGTCTGTATGGCTTGCACGTGTTGTCCCTCTGTAGGTTTTTAGAGCGTAGAAAATGTGTCTAGTTTTAAGGGGAAAAACTAGTTTCAACACGATATAGTTTTTAAGAAAACATATTAAGTAAATAAAGAGGTTCAAAAGGTATATTTTGTATACATATATATATCGTCCTTCATCTTTTCCTTGTCTTTATTCTTATCAGAATCCTTGTTGGAATCTTGAGAGTTATTTTTGGCTTTGGCTGCTCGAGAATTGTCACACCGTGCAAAGCACTGTTCCTTTGTATGGCCACAAAAAGAACACTCCAAAGGTTTTGTTACCTTTGGTCTGTGTGGTATCCTTCTTGCCCTTTCCTTGGGCAGCTTTGTTGTTGTTGTTGTTGCCTCCTCGTCCTCCTTGTTCTTACTCTTATCTTGGGCAACAAAAGCAGATTTCGACTTTCGTTTGCCTCTCATCAAACATTTCTCATGTAGATAACTCATAACTTCTTGAAAAGATGGAAGAGGCTGGCGAAAGTAAGTATGATCTTTGAAGGAATAAAAAAAGGGAGGCAATTTACCAAAGCAGCTTGTGGATCGGATTGTTGATTGCGCTCCCATAGTCTTCAAGTTGTCGCTTGATGCGAGTAAAGTCTCTAATCTTATCATCAGTGATATTGTCAGATTCACTGATGAAAATCTTCTCAAGATCCGTCTCCAGCTTGGCAATCTTCATGAAAGAAACAACACCAAACCTCCTCTGAATCTTAAGCCACATCTGTCGGGCATTTCTCCTTGTAGAAATTATATGTGCCTGTATGGCAGGAGTCATGCAATGAATGATGTTGAGGTGTGCACGACATCCAAAACTCCCCGAAAAGTTGGATCCACTAAGGCAGGTGTCTTAACTGATGTCCAAACCGAGCACCTTCAAGTAGCAAAACTGAGTATAAAAAGACCAAGTACGATAATTGATGACTATAAGCTTCATGGAATCATTGATTAGGGGAGGAGTGTAGGATGGACCATGAGGTCACTGATTAGGGGAGGAGTGTAGGGTGGAACATGAGAGAAAGAAGGGGAGAGGTTCTATAAGAGGGGAGAAACAAGAGAAGAAGTGGTTGGGGAAACAACCGTAGGGGTGCAAGGAGAGGATACTGGATGAAGTGGCAGTCTGAGAAGTAGGGGATAGGATTCCCTTGGAAGAGAAAAGAAGTCTAGAGAAGTTAGAATATTGATCTCGAGAAGCCATATCCTCCAAACGCAGAATCCTCCTATTCAAATAGGACTAGAAGTAGCTAGACCTCCTCTAAAAGTGAGCACAATTAGTATGAGGATGAAGATAAAGGGAAGCAGGGTGGTGGGAGGGTGGGAAAAAAACTAGAAGAGGAGAAAAGAAATGGTTCTCCAAGGTTTAATGGCACCATAGATGCTGAAAACATAGCTCTATGAAGAGAAACACAGCCTGATTGAAGAAACGCAGCACCATAGAGAAAACACAGCTTTTTGATGGAAAACATGTTACTCCCAGATCTAAAAATGTAGGTCTTTATGTGTTGAAATCTATAAACAATAGGCTCTTGAAAGAAAGCGCAGGTCCTAGAGTAGTTCTAGGCTCTGATACCATGTGAGAAATCTGTTCTATTGCTATAAATCTGAAAACAGAGAATAAAATAGCATATATGTGTAGATTGTAGACTACAAATGATCAAGAACCTAACTATGAATGAAGATACAGCACGAGGGAGGCCTATGAGTGTTGGTTAGGGCTAAAATCAGAGATGAAATGATGTGGGAATGAGGCACCTATTTATATAGGTCCTCATGAGCTGGTCAGCCAGGTCCTACAGGTTAATCTTGGACAAAAAATCCATAAAATGTCAAAAAATGCTAAAAGGGGCCCTAGAAATGGTGCAAAAATAGCAGTCTAGGGCCTCATAAATGGGCCAGATATAAGCATGCAGGGAGTCCATCTGGGGATGAACAATATTTCCACAATAGCTCTCAAGGTTCTTCGATACTTATTTGATACCTTGGACTATGGTCTCTCTTTTTTCTTTTTCAAAGGAGTAGTGAGCTTGTTGGATACTCTTCGACGCTGATCGGGTAGGTGATCAGGATACTAGGCATTCCACGTCTGTTTATTGCTTCACTTTAGGTTTCGGCCTCATTTCTTGGAGATCCAAGAAGTAGACTACACTTTCTCTTTCTTCCACTGAGGCTGAGTACCGTGCTTATTTGGATACTTGCTACAAGCTATTATGGTTGATGTAGATGCTGAGTAATCTTGATGCTTTTGGACTCTCCTTTTCACATTCTTACAGACAACCAGAGTGCCTTAGCATTGGCACGTACTTCAACTTTTCATGGTAGAACCAAGCACATTGAGGTTCATTTTTACTTTGTTTGTGAGTTGGTCTCGCTGACGGTATCATTTCTTTGAAGTATTGTCTCTCTCAGGATAAC
The DNA here is from genome assembly GCF_041138505.1 of Cibotium barometz. Lineage (NCBI taxonomy): Eukaryota > Viridiplantae > Streptophyta > Polypodiopsida > Cyatheales > Cibotiaceae > Cibotium > Cibotium barometz. The sequence goes on along the minus strand of NC_141073.1, from coordinate 33,804,687 downwards.
CTAGTTGATCTCTTCACCAAACCTCTTCCTTGAGATACTATTGATCAACTTCTTACCTGTATCAGAGTCGGACCACCGTGTTGGTGAGAGGAGATGTTGGAATGATCATCTAGTCCCATTTGATCCCTTTTATGCCCCCCTTTTATTCAGCATATTTATTTGATGTTTTTGGGTTATTTTTTCACCTTTTATTAGGCACGTTTTCTATTATGGACTTTGTTCTCAGTCATGGAGTTTTATGTTGGCGCCCCTTCATAATGTATATAAGAACATGCGTTTTGCCATTTAGTTCATTCATCATTTTTGCTTGATGTATATAAGAACATGCGTTTTGCCATTTAGTTCATTCATCATTTTTGCTTAAGTGTTGGATCATTGATGGCTGCTCCAAGTCTCCCCTCTACTTTTGCTTTGTTGTCTTCAACTATTCTCTCAAAAACTAGATGCTCAAATCATTTGAACAAACCATGGACAGGTGAATCTTTATAACGAAGTCTTCTTGGACCTAAAGCATGTAACTCCTAGAATCTAGGAGAGTTGCTATTTTTGGTAGACCTCTGATGGAAATTCCATTCGTGTCAAAACCTCTGGATTTTCACAAGGATCAAGAGTTACTAAAGTGTATTTGTCAAATTCTTTACGAGTTGGGATATTTTTAGCATAGAAGGATATGGAAGAATCACCTCTTAAATTAAGACATGTGGCATCTAGAATGGGACATGTGGCATCTTGAATGAGACACGTGTCCCTATACTTGTCATTTCACCTTACACTTATCAATTTAGTTAACACTTGTCAACTAAAGTAGCCACTTGACAACTAAAGTAGCCACTTGTCATTTGGAGCTTACTCTTTCCATTCTAGAGCATTGACGCCTCAAATCTATAAATTGGAGCACTCCCTCTTCATTTGGAAGACACTTCTCATCTATTGTAAAGGTTCAGATACTTTGTGCCGGTGGTTTGATTCAATAAATTCTTGCAAAGGAGGAGGGGCATGTTCTCCTCTTAGTGAGGTCTCGTTTCTCTTTTCTTTGTATCTTACTTTTTTTCATTATTTGTGATTGTTGATTAAGTGGGTTTGTTACAAGTAGTTTATCAATTTTGTCACTTTCATGCATCACTGCGTTACATGGTCAATTCCTTATTCGGAGTGGATTGTTCTTTTGGAATAAGAAGGTTTGTGTACCGGATAATGCGGAGATTAAGAAGAGAATCCTGTATGAATGTCATGACGCTTCTATAGAGCAGGTTATCCAAGTGTACAACGAATCTATGATTTAGTAAAATGGAAGTTTTACTGGTCTAAGATAAGGGTGTATGTCCATGACTGTGGTAAAGTGTTGTCAATGTTAAGTAAATAAGGTTGAATGCCTTAGGGTTGGAGGTATGTTACATCCTCTAGATATCGCAGGAGGTAAATGGGAGTGTATTTCCATGGACTTCATTGTATGTTTGCCATAGGCCAATAGAGGGCATGATGCTCTCTGGATGGTGGTAGTAGATAGATTGAAGATGGCACATCTCACTTTGTCAAAGGTCCTGAACCACTCCATGTGCCCCGATAATGGAGAAGAATACATTTCCTCCAATACCCTCTTCTTGTAGCTTGATGTAGGAACAAGGTGGACCTTACCCTTGTAGTAAATGATACAATTATAAAGTTCATAATGCGGCAAATTATGGAAACCTTGCTATAATTTCTGTCACATTGGTGCCTTCCTTATCCCCAAAAGATACTCTTCTTGAATATCCTTGTGTGCTTGTGATATTGCCATGTATGAACATTCTCCAATACGTGACAATGCACCCGCTACTACATTCTCCTTCCCTTTCATGTAAGAGATCTTGAAATCATAGTTTTGTAGAGTGGCCACCTATCTTCTTTGCTTAGAAGAAAGATTAGGTTCAGATAAGAAGTATTGGAGTACTCTATGATCTCTTTTCACAAAGAACCATACAAGTAATGATGCCATTTCTTTATTGCATGAAGTATTGCCAACATCTCTTGATCATAGACATGCATACTCAGCTCTTTCTCATTTAACTTCCGACTCTCAAATGCAATGACTCCATGTTCTTGAAACAAAACAGCCCGAATGTCTCTTTCACATGCATCGGTTTGTACCATGAATGGCTTTGTGAAATTCAGGCATACAAGTATAGGGAATGATGTGAGCATTTCCTTGAGCTCCACTATGTGTCTAAGATACTCAACCCTTTGTGCCATAAAAGTGCACTTGCTCTCCTTTGTAATGTGCATACAATTTGTTGGTCCTCAAAGCATCCAAAACAGTCTTTACATGCATCAAGTGCTCTTGCGTACTCTTGCAATAAATGAAGATGTTGTCAAAGAACACAAGCACCCATTTGTAAAGTAAAGGCTCAAGCACTTTGTTCATCAATGCTTCGAAAGTGGCCAATGCATTGAACAACCCAAATAGAATAACCAAGTAGTGATAGCGGCCTTTCATGGTTCGGAAAGCCGTTTTATACTCATCACTCTCTTTGATCCTTAGTCAGTGATATCTCGATCTCAAGTCAATTTTTGAGAAGTAACATGCACACTTCAACTCATCAGGTAAGTTATCGATTTGCGTGGAATAGGATATGTATTCCTAATTATTGACATGTTTAAATCCCTATAGTCCACACACATGTGAAAAGTGCCGTCCTTCTTGACCAAGAGTACGGGTGCTTCAAAGGGTGACCGGCTAGGAGTAATCCATCCCATATCCATGAACTCTTGTACTTGCTTCACCACTTCATCCTTTTTTACCTTTGACAAGCTATAAGGTGATTTGTTGATGGGCATGGTATGTGGCTCAAGCTCCATCCCATTATCCACCTCTCTCTTTGGTGGCAACAAGCACTTCATCCTCGTACTCAACCTTTTCATACCTTTATGCATAACTTCACCCTTTTCACCATTGTATTCCTCTTTGCAAAGCTATAGCATGTAAATGCATCCCATATTCCTTCCTCTTGAGTTGTGTGTGGCATTAATCATCTTGATCCTTGGCATACAAGTCTCAGCCAAAGTAACCTCTTCATCACCATGCATAAAACTCTGCTACAAATTTCATTTAAAAGACCGAAGAGTAGCCAACCAATCACATCTCAATACAATATGAATGAGACCCATGTCCAATACAAGCGAACCAGCCCTACAAGTGTAATCTTTTATGAGTACCAAACCCACATCCTTGCATACCAATGTATAATCCATTTTTGTCCCATTAGCGACTTTAACTTCATGCCAAGAGGGTAAAGCTATGGTTTGTAATTTGAGACTACACATAGACTTTGTGTTGATAAAACTATGTACCCAAAAATGGGCCACCCTTTCATTTATGCATGCCCTAAGCCTAAATGTACTTGCACCCTTATAACGGGCATAGGCATCACTGGAAATATTTCACAAAGTGGCCATATTGTTCTTGTCATCACACCAGCATACATAGGTAATGGTAATTCGTTATTATAATCATCTTTCCTCTTCTTTGACCCACCTGGATCAAAAGGAAATTCACCCTCATTCTCTACATCATCCACATCATTGGCATCTTCAAAGCATTCCTCAACTTCATTACAAGACTCAGTGAGGATCATACTTAGTGTCATCTTCTTGCTTATCACCACACTTGAAGCACAACTCTTTGCTCTTCCGGTCATTGATGTGATTTTCACCTATGAACTTTCTCTTGTTAGCTCCTTAACTGATTCTGGTTCCAGTGGTTAGATTGACAACAGTGCTTCCAACTAATTTGGCATTTCTTACAATTTTTAGACGTGAGCAAGGGTGAACTTGCTTCTTTCATTGTATCCATTAAAAGTTCAAAACTATCAAATACTTATCATAGCACCACATCTAAAGGCAGTCAGGACTAATACATCTGAGATCTTCATTTTTTTGAGAATTACACATCTGGTCCCTTGGGATTGACACATCCAAAGATTATCAGGATTAACACGTCTGAGATGATTAGTTTTCTAAAAATTACACATCTAGTATCTTGGGATTAACACATCTCATAGCATGATCCTCTGGGAATTACACATCCAAAGTTAGACCCATGTTTGTCTGAGATGGGTTCAAGATCTTGGATAATCATCCTAGTGTAAAGCATCCAATGGATGGCATTCACATGTCAACTATTCAAACCTTAATGGAGTTATAATCTTAATAATTTATAATATGCAAGTTAATGAGATATATCCTGAAAATTTCTCTAAACAAAGTTTCGGTCTGTCCTTCTAGTCATTCAGTCTCTCACTAGTTTCTTAATTTGATCGCCCTATGTTTTTCCTCAAAAGGTTTCCTCCCCAATCTTATTTCTCAAATTTATTGTACAAATATCTTGCGTGTGCACCGCCAAGATACAAGCACAATTTCATAGGATGATTGTCTCAACATGTGAGGATATTCAAATCACTTCTATGGCCAGTAGAGATGATTTATTCGTCCTCATATGATAAACAATCACTTGTTTTGATCCCTTGACAATTAACCTTTGAAAAAAAAATCCTAGGAACTAAGATCGGCTCTGATACCACTTGTAAGGTTCCCCCCTTTCAAAATAGGGGAAACACTTGAGATAGTCCACTAAGTCTTATCTTAGAGAAAATTTCCTACTTATCGACACCTTGACCATGCAGAGATTCAAGGATATGATTCATAGGTAAGACCTAGTTCTATCCCGTAGGGGGAGCATGGTCTTCTAGAAATCAAATCACCCATAGGGTAATTGATCATAATTTGGACAACTACTAGTCTTGATTCCTAGAGACAATGCTTTTTTCCTCATCCATGCAAGGCACAGCCGGCTGGCCTAGTCTTCTAGAATAGAATTGCCCGAGAACCTATTTATCTAGCATAGGGCTTTCACTTAATATATTGGAAAGCTACCCGACTAATGGGGTCCACCCGTTTGTAAAGATGGTGCCGTCAGGGCATTCTATCCTCCCACTTTCCACCCTACTCACATGTCAATTCGTTTTCTAATTAATCCTACCACAGTGTTTGACATAAATAAACATGTTCCTTAATTAAGGCCCTTTTCACAAGGTTTGTTAAAACAGCCTTTTTCCACAGTACAATAATGCCAAATACAAGATTTATAAATAAAGTTTATACATGAATCAATTCCATACAAGCCAACTGGCTCTCTTAATATTTTTCTTTATACTGCCGATGATCTAGAATTCGGTCTTCCAGCCTCTACATGCTAGGCAAAACCCTATGGGACCATACACCTCATCGTCGGCCGCTATGGCGAGAACTCAAGCTGGCCTGTCGCCCTCTCAGGCTCCGTCGCTCGATCCTCCCGCCCCTTAGAGGGATGTCTACACACTAGGGTGGGCTAATTCACTGCACTAGCCTCTCCTGGGCCCTCAGAACTAGGCAGCATCACAATCACTCGCCTCAATCGACGAACCTCATTCTCCCAATGGTATGAGGGATACCATGGGCCAACTCCGGGCCTTACTAACGTCTCTACCGTTTGGCTACACAAGCACAAGAACGAGGCAACGTCAAGGCAGCAGGGAGAAGTTGTACCTGTATCTTAATTTAATCGAGATAACAATCCATTTACTCAAGTAAACCATAGGACTAGAATCCATGTTACCTTCTTAAGAAAAAAATCCTTTTCACAAAGATTTTAGCATTTCAACTTGAGATTGCGCGACAAGACATTCTTTATTAAGACATATGTTGTTGTTTAAAAGAATACAAACTTTAACTAGTAAATCAATCAAATAGATCACTATTAACAACAATTAATAAAGAAGCCGGGGCCATACCTCAACCCCTAAGAATAATATATAATTGAAAAACAAAATATATATATACCTTATGGAAATTTGTCATTTATCATTGTCTTTGCTTGTTAATAAACGGTTTCAGAACTTGATATATGAGAATAAAGAGTCTTCTAATACCTTCTCTTACGATTGAAATCATCTGATCATCCCCAAGATTTATCTCCTCTTACTCGTACTCTGACTTTTCTCTCTTTTCAAAAGTCTATGGCAAAATAGCCTTCTCTTGAAGGGCTACGACATACTATTTTTTCTTTAAAAGAAAAGCTATGGAGTTTTGGTCTCTTCCTCCGAAAGACCATAGAAATCTAACCTTATCTTCTAAGATATTAGATAAGAATGAAGGGATGTATACATCTCAAGCTCCAGGATCACCTTGAGGCTACTTGCTGCCTTCTTACAGTTTTCCCTGTGTGTAGAGACCCTGATAGAATCAGCAAATTGTTTCAGGCAACTCTCTCTGATAAAAACTCAAAATATGGTCATATAACCAGTCAAAAGAATTGGAAAGTATCTAGTCTACAAGCTCGTCTGTATGTAACAGCAAACATGCCATCTTTAGAAACGCATTGCTTTTCCACATTTTTAGTATGCATGGACTCTAAATATGTAAAAGTACTCTAAATACGACCTCCTATCACCTAAATTCGAATTTCTATTTTTGGAGATACTTATCTCTCAATAGAACTATTCTTGTCTTCTTATTTCTTTTAGGATTTTTGGAGCTAATATTTTTATTCTAGCACTTTCCTAATGTTTCTAGCCTTATTGTCTCACTCTTCTCTAAGTGCACTCTCTTTCCTTATTGAAATCTATATTAAAAGAGACACATAAATGGCTTGGGAGGGACCTTACAATCTCCCCAACTTAAAAAGATTCAAGATGTCCTCATCTCACGAGCTAGGGTAGTATCTAAGTAAATCCTCCTCTCTCTTTCAAAGTGGTGTCCCCACTAGGTAGAAATCTTCTTTTATCTAAACATTGTTCCTAAAGACTCCCTTATTTCATGTGTTTGGCGTCTTTTGTTGTGCCTCCAAAAGGTCTATTATTCTAAAGTTAATTGGCCTTATTATCCTAAGTTCATGCATCCATATATACCTCTCATATGCTATGAACCTTCGAATTCCTTATTCTATACCCCCATGTAATATGGTACTTAACAAATTGTCATGGAAAAATGTAAGGGAATCAATCCTTTACGCAATCTAACAGCAATTTCATAATCTTAGTATCGTCTTGTAGAATAGCTCTATTCATCATGCACATTACTTCACATGAATCTTGCACCAATCCTCTTCTATTTACTCATAGAAATACTTGTTGGATTTGGATTATCTTTAACCCTACTATCCCTATTTCTTGACCTAATTTTGCTCTAGCTCATGATTCCTTGTAGCGCCAAGGGTGGGCTTAATGTTCCTCCTGAATTAGGGGACCTCTTCTTGATTAACATGGAAGGACTCATGTCCTTCTCGACACTTTCTATATATATAAAAACTTTATCATAGTCTCTAGAGCTATAATTATGGCTTCTGTAATAGAGGATGGTTTTGCATTCTTGACGAGGTTATTCAATGGTAGATTGAGCTTCCAAATGAATCGATGGAGAAGAGTTACCTCATCCATCTCTAGAGCAAATTGGAGAAGTTTAACAAAAGTTTGGTGGTATTCTTTTAGGGTCTTCCTTTCTTGGGTTAGCTCCAAAAATTCATTCATTTTATCCTCTCGAAATCCTGGAGAATAAAACCTTTCTCGAAGGTGTACTTTCATGGCATCCCATAACTGATTCTGGTTTCAGTGGTTAGATTGACAACAGTGCTTCCAACTAATTTGGCATTTCTTACGATTTTTAGACGCGAGCAAGGGTGAACTTGCTTCTTTCATTGTATCCATTAAAAGTTCAAAACTATCAAATACTTATCATAGCACCACATTTGAAGGCAGTCGGGACTAATACATCTGAGATCTTCATTTTTTTTAGAATTACACATCTAGTGCCTTGGGATTGACACATCCAAAGATTATCAAGATTAACACGTCTGAGATGATTAGTTTTCTAAAAATTACACATCTAGTATCTTGGGATTAACACATCCAATAGCATGATCCTCTGGGAATTACACATCCGAAGTTAGACCCATGTTTGTCTGAGATGGGTTCAAGATCTTGGATGATCGTCCTAGTGTAAAGCATCCAATGGATGGCATTCACACGTCAACTATTCAAACCTTAATGGAGTTATAATCTTAATAATTTATAATATGCAAGTTAATGAGATATATCCTGAAAATTTCTCTAAACAAAGTTTCGGTCTGTCCTTCTAGTCATTCAGTCTCTCACTAGTTTCTTAATTTGATCACCCTATGTTTTTCCTCAAAAGGTTTCCTCCCCAATCTTATTTCTCAAATTTATTGTACAAATATCTTGCGTGTGCACCGCCAAGATACAAGCACAATTTCATAGGATGATTGTCTCAACATGTGAGGATATTCAAATCACTTCTATGGCGAGTAGAGATGATTGATTCGTCCTCATATGATAAACAATCACTTGTTTTAATCCCTTGACAATTAACCTTTGAAAAAAAAAATACTAAGAACTAAGATCGGCTTTGATACCACTTGTAAGGTTCCCCCCTTTCAAAATAGGGGAAACACTTGAGATAGTCCACTAAGTCTTATCTTGGAGAAAATTTTTTACTCATCCACACCTTGACCATGCAGAGATTCAAGGATACGATTCATAGGTAAGACCTAGTTCTATCCCGCAGGGGGAGCATGGTCTTCTAAAAATCAAATCACCCATAGGGTAATTGATCATAATTTGGACAACTACTAGTCTTGATTCCTAGAGACAATGCTGTTTTCCTCATCCATGCAAGGCACAGCCGCTGGCCTAGTCTTCTAGAATAGAATTGCCCGAGAACCTATTTATCTAGCATAGGGCTTTCACTTAATATATTGGAAAGCTACCCGACTAATGGGGTCCACCCGTTTGTAAAGATGGTGCCATCAGGGCATTCTATCCTCCCACTTTCCACCCTACTCACACGTCAATTTGTTTTCTAATTAATCCTACCATAGTGTTTGACATAAATAAACATGTTCCTCAATTAAGGCCCAGCCTTTTTCCATAGTACAATAATGCCAAATACAAGATTTATAAATAAAGTTTATACATGAATCAATTCCATACAAGCCAAACCGGCTCTCTTATTCTATTCCTTTATACTGCCGACCGATGATCTAGAATTCGGTCTTCCAGCCTCTACATGCTAGGCAAAACCCTACGGGACCATACACCTCATCATTGGCCCCGCTGGGGCGAGGACTCAAGCTGACCTGTCGCCCTCTCAGGCTCCGTCTCTCGATCCTCCCGCCCCTCATAGGGATGTCTATGCACTAGGGTGGGCTAATTCACCGCACTAGCCTGGGCCCTCATAACTAGGCAGCATCACAATCACTCGCCTCAATCTGCAAACCTCATTCTCCCAATGGTATGAGGGATATCATGGGCCAACTCCGAGCCTTACTAACATCTCCACCATCCGGCTACACAAGCACAAGAACGAGGCAGCGTCAAGGCAGCAGGGAGAAGTTGTACCTGTATCTTAATTTAACCAAGATAACAATCCATTTACTCAAGTAAACCATAGGACTAGAATCCATGTTACCTTCTTAATAAAACAATCCTTTTCACAAAGATTTTAGCATTTCAACTTGAGATTGCAAAAGCCATTCTTTATTAAGGAATATGCTGTTGTTTAAAAGAATACAAACTTTAAACTAGTAAATCAATCAAATAGATCACTATTAACAATTAATTGAGAAGTCGGGGCCATACCTCAACCCCTAAGAACGATATATAATTGAAAAACAAAATATATATATACCTTATGGAAATTTATCATTTATCGTTGTCTTTGCTTGTTAATAAGAGTTTCAGAACTTGATATATAAGAATAAAGAGTCTTCTAATACCTTCTCTTACGCGATTGAAATCATCTGATCATCTTACGATTGAAATCATCTTATCATCCCCAAGATTTATCTCCTCTTACTCGTACTCTGACTTTTCTCTCTTTTCGAAGGTCTATGGCAAAATAGCCTTCTCTTGCAGGGCTACGACATACTATTTTTTCTTTAAAAGAAAAGTTATGGAGTTTTGGTCTCTTCCTCCGAAAGACCATAGCAATCTAACCTTATCTTCTAAGATATTAGATAAGAATGAAGGGATGTATACATCTCAAGCTCCAGGATTACCTTGAGACTACTGGCTGCCTTCTTACAGTTTTCCCTGTGTGTAGAGACCTGTGAGAATCAGCAAATTATTTCAGCCATAACTCTCTGATAAAAACTTAAAATATGGTCATATAACCAGTCAAAAGAACTAGAAGGTATCTAGTCTACAAGCTCGCGTGGGTAGAATAGGCAAAAATATCTATATGTAGCCGCAAACATCCCATCTTTAGAAACGCATTGCTTTTCCACATTTTTAGTATGCATGGACTCTAAATATGTAAAAGTACTCTAAATACGACCTCCTATCACCTAAATTCGAATTTCTATTTTTGGAGATACTTATCTCTTAATAGAACTATTCTTGTCTTCTTATTTCTTTTAGGATTTGTGGAGCTAATATTTTTATTCTAACACTTTTCTAATGTTTCTAGCCTTATTCGCTCACTCTTCTCTATGTGCACTCTCTTTCCTTATTGAAATCTATATTAAAAGAGACACATACATGGCTTGGGAGGGACCATAGAATCTCCCCTACTTAAAAGATTCAAGATGTCCTCATCTCGCACGAGCTAGGGTAGTATCTAAGTAAATCCTCCTCTCTCTTTCAAAGTGGTGTCCCCACGAGGTAGAAATCTTCTTTTATCTAAACATTGTTCCTAAAGACTCCCTTATTTCATGTGTTTGGCTTGTATTGTTGTGCCTCCAAAAAATCTATTATTCTAAAGTTAATTGGCCTTATTATCCTAAGTTCATGCATCCATATATACCTCTCATATGCTATGAACCTTAGAATTCCTTAATCTATACCCCCATGTAATATGGTACTTAACAAATTGTCATGGAAAAACGTAAGGGAATCAATCCTTTACGTAATCTAACCTATGATAGCAATTTCATAATCTTAGTATCGTCTTGTAGAATAGCTCTATTCATCATGCACATTACTTCACATGAATCTTGCACCAATCCTCTTCTATTTACTCATAGAAATACTTGTTGGATTCGATTATCTTTAACCCTAGCTAGTATCCCTATTTCTTGACCTAATTTTGCTCTAGCTCATGATTCCTTGTAGCCAAGGGTGGGCTTGACGTTCCTCTTGAATTAGGGAACCTCTTCTTGATTATTAACATGGAAGGACTCATGTCCTTCTCAACACTTTCTATATATATATAAAATTTATCAGAGTCTCTAGAGCTATACTTATGGCTTCTGAAATAGAGGACGGTTTTGCATTCTTGACGAGATTATTCAATGGTAGATTAAGCTTCCAAATGAATCGACAGAGAAGAGTTACCTCATCCATCTCTAGAGCAAATTGGAGAAGTTTAACAAAACTTTGGTGGTATTCTTTTAGGGTCTTCCTTTCTTGGGTTAGCTCCAAAAATTCATTCATTTTATCCTCTCGAAATCTTGGAGGACAAAACCTCTCCAAGGTGTACTTTCATGGCATTCCATAACTGATTCTGGTTCCAGTGGTTAGATTGACAATAGTGCTTCCATTTAATTTGGCATTTCTTATGATTTTTAGACGCGAGCAAGGGTGAACTTGCTTCGTTCATTGTATCCATTAAAAGCTCAAAACTATCAAATACTTATCATAGCACCACATCTGAAGGTAGTCAGGAGGACTAATACATCTGAGATCTTCATTTTTTTGAGAATTACACATCTAGTGCCTTGGGATTGACACATCCAAAGATTATCAAGATTAACACGTTTGAGATGATTAGTTTTTTGAAAATTACACATCTAGTATCTTGGGATTAACACATCTAATATCATGATCTTATGGGAATCACACATCCGAAGTTAGACCCATGTTTGTCTCAGATGGGCTCAAGATCTTGGATGATCATCCTAGTGTAAAGCATCCAATGGACGACATTCACACGTCAACTATTCAAACCTTAATGGAGTTATAATCTTAATAATTTATAATATGCAAGTTAATGAGATATATCCTAAAAATTTCTCTAAACAAAGTTTCGGTCTATCCTTCTAGTCATTTAGTCTCTCACTAGTTTCTTAATTTGATCGCCCTATGTTTTTCCTCAAAAGGTTTCCTCCCCAATCTTATTTCTCAAATTTATTGTACAAATATCTTGCGTGTGCACCCCCAAGATATAAGCACAATTTCATAGGATGATTGTCTCAACATGTGAGGATATTCAAATCACTTCTATGGCCAGTAGAGATGATTGATTCATCCTCATATGATAAACAATCACTTGTTTTAACCCCTTGACAATTAACCTTTGAAAAACAAATCCTAGGAACTAAGATCGGCTCTGATACCACTTGTAATGTTCCCCCCTTTCAAAATAGGGGAAACACTTGAGATAGTCCACTAAGTCTTATCTTGGAGAAAATTTCCTACTCATCGACACCTTGACCATGCAGAGATTCAAGGATACGATTCATAGGTAAGACCTAGTTCTATCCCGCAGGGGGAGCGCGGTCTTCTAAAAATCAAATCACCCATAGGGTAATTGATCATAATTTGGACAACTACTATTCTTGATTCCTAGAGACAATGCTTTTTTCCTCATCCATGCAAGGCACAGCCCCGCTGGCCTAGTCTTCTAGAATATAATTGCCCGAGAACCTATTTATCTAGCGTAGGGCTTTCACTTAATATGTTGGAAAGCTATCCGACTAATCAGGTCCACCCGTATATAAAGATGGTGCCATTAGGGCGTTCCATCCTCCCACTTTCTACCCTACTCACGCGTCAATTTGTTTTCTAATTAATCCTACCACAATGGTTGACATAAATAAACATGTTCCTTAATTAAGGCCCTTTTCACAAGGTTTGTTAAAACGGCCTTTTTCCACAGTACAATAATTCCAAAGACAAGATTTATAAATAAAGTTTATACATGAATCAATTCCATACAAGCCAAACCCGCTCTCTTATTCTTTTCCTTTATACTGCCGATGATCTAGAATTCGGCCTTCCAGCCTCTACATGCTGGGCAAAACCCTACGCGACCATACACCTCATCGTCGGCCGCCGCTGGGGTGAGGTCTCAAGATGGCATGTCGTCCTCTTCAGCTCCATCACTCGATCCTCCCGTCCCTCAAAGCGATGTCTACGCACTAGGGTGGGCTAATTCACCGCACAAGCCTAGGCCCTCATAACTAGGCAGCATCACAATCACTCGCCTGGGCCCTCATAACTAGGCAGCATCACAATCACTCGCCTCAATCGGCGAACCTCATTCTCTCAATGGTATGAGAGGGATACCATGGGCCAACTTTGGGCCTTACTAACATCTCTGTCGTACGGCGACGCAAGCACAAGAATGGGGCAGCGTCAAGGCAGGGAGAAGTTGTACCTGTATCTTAATTTAACCAAGATAACAATCCATTTACTCAACTAAACCGTAGGACTAGAGTCCATGTTACCTTCTTAAGAAAACAATCCTTTTCACAAAGATTTTAGCATTTCAACTTGAGATTGCGATAAGACATTCTTTATTAAGGCATATGTTCTTGTTTAAAAGAATACAAACTTTAACTAGTAAATCAATCAAATAGATTACTATTAACAATTAATAGAGAAGCCGCGGCCATACCTCAACCCCTAAGAATGATATATAATTGAAAAATAATATATATATATATACCTTATAGAAATTTATCATTTATCATTATCTTTGCTCGTTTAAATAAGAGTTTCAGAACTTGATATATGAGAATAAAGAGTCTTCTAATACCTTCTCTTATGATTGAAATCATCCGATCATTCCCAAGATTTATCTCCTCTTACTCGTACTCTGACTTTTCTCTCTTTTCGAAGGTCTATGGCAAAATAGCCTTCTCTTGCAGGGCTACGGCATACTATTTTTTCTTTAAAAGAAAAGCTATGGTGTTTTGGTCTCTTCCTTCGAAAGACCATAGCAATCTAACCTTATCTTCTAAGATATTAGATAAGAATGAAGGGATATATACATCTCAAGCTCCAGGATTACCTTGAGGCTACTTGCTGCCTTCTTACACTGTTTCCCTGTGTAGAGACCCTGACAGAATCAACAAATTGTTTCGGCCATAACTCTCTCATTAAAACTCAGAATATGGTCATATAACCAATCAAAAGAATCGGAAGGTATGTAGTCTACAAGTACTCGTGGGTAGAATAGGCAAAAACGTCTGTATACAGTTGCAAACGTGCCATCTTTAGAAACGCATTGCTTTTCCATATTTTTAGTATGCATGGACTCTAAATATGTAAAAGTACTCTAAATACGACCTCCTATCACCTAAATTCAAATGTCTATTTTCGGAGATACTTATCTCTTAATAGAACTACTCTTGTCTTCTTATTTCTTTTAGGATTTTTGGGGAGCTAATATTTTTATTCTAACACTTTCCTAATGTTTCTAGCCTTATTGTCTCACTCTTCTCTAAGTGCACTCTCTTTCCTTATTGAAATCTATATTAAAAGAGACACATACATGGCTTGGGGAGGGACCTTACACATTTGATTGAGTTGAAAGTCCTTTAGGCAGGTTATCTACGATGGCTATTGGTTGTGGGCTTGAGATTAACAAAGCATAAACTATTGTGGAATAATTGGCTGAAAGAGAGTCTTAAAGTATATAGAACTCTTCCTCCTGATTATTAGAGGTAGGCTCTAGAGGGACACCTAACTCTTGGGACCCAATATTTACTATTGCTTGTTGTAATCTAGCGAATGACATGGGGGCTACTTGTTTTTTTGTAAGAACTTTGCACTCACAAGAACTCAACCATTAGTGAAACATAGATTCTTTTCTTAGAAGATGGGAAGAATATTGTGAGGCTCATTTGTAAAGAGGAGTAAAAAAAAGTACACAACAACAAAAAAGAATGTCACAATAGGTACAAAGTACACACTAAATGAATGGTGATTATCACCTTTAAATAATGTGGCTTTTTTTTAATTGATCATTTTTTAATTGACCATTTTAATATAATTATTTTTTTTCTCTTAAAATATTAATTTTAAAAGAATTTATATATATATATATATATATTATACACAAATATATATTTGCACACACACACACACACACACATGTTGAGAGAGAACTTTCTCAGGCCTTTACATTTATGTAATGTTTTCAACATAGTTTAATATATAATTAATCTTCTTCAACAAAAGATGTGCACTTTTCTCTTGAGCGAGCTTTACATAATGTAGTTTAACTATGTTGTCTCTTTATCACTAGTTTAACTATGTTGTCTCTTTATCACTAGCTAAACTTGAGTTTGAGAGAATTTTTGCATGAATTTGCTAATATGTACCAAGTATGGACACCTTGACTCACTAAAACCACATATAATATCTTTTGTAAAATTGACCAATCTGCAAAATGATACACACACACACATATATATATATATACGTATATGTGTGTGTATACACACACACACACACACACATGTACATAGATAGATATGTGTGTACATATATATATGTATGTGTGTGTTAGCCTTAGAAGTCCTTGGTGTGTACATTGGTGTGTACATATATATACATGTGTATGTGTGTGTACATATATATACATGTGTATGTGTGTGTTAGCCTTAGAAGTCCCTCGTGTGAATAGCCCTACACATGGGTACTTTTTACCTTGTGTTGGTAGGGGTTTTTTCTCGTGTGAACACACTCTTATGTGTTAGCCACATCAGTCCGTAGGGCTAGGGCTGCTAATACTCATGTACTCCACTCATTTCATATCATTATTGTTGAGTACCTTCTAGCTATTGCAAATTCGTCTCTCTCACTCTCTGAGCTCGTGTACGACTGTGTGTGCGTGTATGTCTGTGTGAGTGTGTAGAGCATCTACTCCCTCATCCAACATTGGTATCAAAGTAGTGATTCAGAGTCTTGGTTTCAGAGTCTGCATCCGCATTTGATTGTTGGCAATTGCCATCGGTGTTTGTGTCCACTCTGGCCTTGACATCTTGCTACTGTTGGCCTTGACACCCTCCTCGTTGGCATGGCCTCCTATTGCCCTTTTCAGAGCCTAGTTTCAGAGCTTGGCTATAGAGCCAATCGCTCCTTGCCATTAGTCTCTTAAGTGGTGAAGAAGGTGTACATTGCTAGTGTTCTTCACCACCATACATCCATTCATTTTTGCCACCCCGCAAGCCTATGTAAGTTCTCACACTTTGCACTTTCCACATATCTAGGGTTTCTGTCTCCTTCTGTACATTGGTCATCTTTTCTTTATGCTATCGGACACTTCGGGCAACCCCGCACACTAACTCAAGCTTTCAGAAGCTTTCGGCTTTGGATTTCAGTATCTGCTATTTTTTGTTGTTTGCTGCTGCTTTCTTGTTAATCCAATTCTAATATTAACAAGAGCTACCACCATTATCTTTCAAGGAGTCACGGTAGATACACCAAAGGGTCATACATTCAAGATATGAAGCAATAGTGTCCAAAGCTACAGCTTGGACGGGTGCCCGTAATGGTGTGACAGAGTATTTATGGCGATTCCCGCTTCAAGAGCGTGTGGTAGCAAGATAGGATGAAGTCCTAATAAGAGATGTACTTCATGGATATATTATGAGAGTAGAAATTACAATAGCATTAGGCCTCTTATGAGCCTAAAGTGCCCGGCATTCGACCACAGTTTAAATGAGTGTGAACACTTATGGCCATGTATATAAGCAAATTTCTCTCATAATACAACATACTCTCCCCTTGCGCAATTGAGTCTTGCTCTTGCTAATCTCTCTCCCTAATGCATACTAGTGAGTGTGTGTGAGTGAAGTGAGGTGAGAGGAGGGACAAGTACCTGTAGTGCAATGGGCGGTGTGACAACGCTCGCAAGAGACGCGGTGGAATTGCTTCTCAAGGAGTTGTAGAGCTTGGAGGCCTCAAGGGTTACGAGCTCGGCCATTGGAAATATTCTCACGACAGTTGCGGTTCACCAGGTAATCTCTTTTTGGATGTGCTTCAAAGGAGGGTTAGGGTGAGCCATAACATGTCTGAGTATCAGCATTTCTTTTAACATCAGAATTCCTCGTCCATCAGCTGCATCAATCAGCTTTGCCCGATCAGCCATTCAGGATTTGGCTATTTGCATTCAGCCATTCGGCTTCAGGAATTCCACATTAAAGCATTCCACTTTAGCATTCATGCATTCCACATTAAAGCATTTGACTTCAGCATTCTGCCATTTAGCTATTTAGCTTCAAACATTCTACATTAAAGCATTTGACTTCAGCATTCATGCTTTCACATTCAGTTTTCAGTGCTTGGTTGCTCGCATTTAGCTTTTTAGCATTTGATTACTGTGAGATCCCTGTCCCCACCGCGCAACGGATTCGGGGTGCTAGCAGCGGAAGTAGCATTTCATGCGCGAGGCAGGGTCCCACACTCGTCGGGGCCTCGTCCCCACGGATATCCGGACAAGAGATTAATCCGTCGGTTCTTCCAAAACCGCACCCGAAAAAACTTCCCTTATCTGGAAAGCACGGGCGATTCCTCCAGGATAACTTTTTACTCTAACGTAGTCAAGACTATTACTGATCAAATTGATCCGACTGCACCTATAAAGATACTCAGTCAGATCAAGGAAGAACTTGCACTTGGATCATTGGGATCAACGCTTTTTTCCCCATCAAGAGGCACAGCCGTTGATTCCTATCCATAGAACAATTACTATCCGAGATTTACTTTATCTATCGTAATAACAAAAATTGAGTCTCGATTTACGGATCCATCAGTCCAGCCTAACCCCATCCGATCCCATGGGTTAGCCAACCGCCCAACCACTGTAGTGATGGGATCCAATTTGGAATTTGGTTAGGTTTTGTCCCGGGTACCAAGGAAAAGAGTTCCAAGGCCCCCTAGCCGAAAGTTCATGCAAACATAAAACTAGCCACACCACTTACACACCCAATATGAAATTGCCTTTTTCTTAGATGATCAGCTAACTTTAAAACAATCCTTTAATGAAACCATAGTACCACTGATCACAATCTTCCAAATTATCCGGTTGATTCTTAATTTCCCATCATTCCTTCATCAGAGTATCTATGGCATCATTGGCAACTAGAACGCTCACCACCTGTCCACTCAGGGGCCTTTTCAATAGTTCCTAGCCCATAATACTCGGCACTTCCCTTATCCGGAAAGCACGGGCGATTCCTCCAGGATAACTTTTTACTCTAACGTAGTCAAGACCATTACTGATCAAATTGATCCGACTGCACCTATAAAGATACTCAGTCAGATCAAGGAAGAACTTGCACTTGGATCATTGGGATCAATGCTTTTTTCCCCATCAAGAGGCACAGCCGTTGATTCCTATCCATAGAACAATTACTATCCGAGATTTACTTTATCTATTGTAATAACAGAAATTGAGTCTCGATTTACGGATCCATCAGTCCAGCCTAACCCTATTCGATCCCATGGGTTAGCCAACCGCCCAACCACTGTAGTGATGGGATCCAATTTGGAATTTGGTTAGGTTTTGTCCCAGGTACCAAGGAAAAGAGTTCCAAGGCCCCCTAGCCGGAAGTTCATGCAAACATAAAACTAGCCACACCACTTACACACCCAATATGAAATTGCCTTTTTCTTAGCATCAGCTAACTTTAAAACAATCCTTTAATGAAACCATAGTACCACTGATCACAATCTTCCAAATTATCCGGTTGATTCTTAATTTCCCATCATTCCTTCATCAGAGTATCTATGGCATCATTGGCAACTAGAACGCTCACCACCTATCCACTCAGGGGCCTTTTCAATAGTTCCTAGCCCATAATACTCGGCAATATAATCACTTATAAAAATCAAGATGGACTCTCATTGAAGATCAGCAAGATCAACCAACAAATCCATAAAAAAAGCCATGGACTCTCGTTGAAGACCAGCAAGGTCAATCAACCAGATCCATGCCCGATTTCAGAAAACAACTCTTACTCCTTGTTCCAATATCTTCCTCGACGCACGTGTGGGTATCCTAGGTGACCCAAAGCCCGAGCACCGTATGGTCAGCACCCTCTAGGATCCTTCACAGGTGACCTAGCGCTTCACTCATAGGCCGCTTCCTTGGTCCCTCATCCACCATACCAGAAGCTCACCATTTTAATCGAACCGAGGCTGGTCAAGACCTCGGCCGCGACTTTGCTACGCGAGACATCCTTCATTGACTCTCCGTCAGCAGTTGCAACTTTATCATTTAGGTCTCCACGACCTTAATCACAAGACGGTCAAAATGCTTCCCCAACATTCTTGACATAAAACAGCCATTTACAAACAGCATTTACAAACAGTTTACAAGTACAGTTTCTATATTAACTCTCATTTTTCCACATTATCCCTCATTAATCCACATTACTTAATTCCACATTCCATTTATATGTGTACTCATCCAATCACATCATTTTCCATCTCTTCACTTCAGATTCCTTCACATCACATATCATATATTCACATCCATATCCACATCCATACATCCACATCCACATCCACATTCACATCCATACATCCACATCTACATGCTTACCTCCATTTTCACATCCTCATTTATACATCTACATCCCATATCCACATTCATACATACACATCCATATCCACATCCATACATCCACATCCACATGCATACATCCACTATCACGTCCTCATTCATACATCCACATCCACATACATACATACATCCACATCCACATTCCCATTCACATCTATACATCCACATCTATATCCACATACACACATACATCCACATCCACATTCCACATTCACATCTATACATCCACATCTACATCCACATTCACATACATCCACATCCACATTCCCATTCACATCTATACATCCACATCTACATCCACATACATACATACATCCACATCCACATTCCACATTCACATCTATACATCCACATTCACATACATCCACATCCACATTCCCATTCACATCTATACATCCACATCTACATCCACATTCACATCTATGCATATACATCTTCATGCATACATCCATTTTCACATTCATACATCCACACTCCCATCTCCACATCCACACATCCACATACATACATCCATTTCCACATTCCCATTCATATAACCCCATATGCCTTCACATCTAATCTTTTACATCACATCCATTCTCGCCCTATCACAACCCATATACATCTTATCCTATCACATACACTTCTTACCTCATCCCATACACATCTTATCACATCTTAATTCATCTTATCACCTCCTAACTTATTTCATAAGCATCTTATCACCTCTTATCACATCTTATACACCTCTTATCACATCCTATCACATCTCATATCTATTTATAGAATACAAGAGAATTCTTATATTTGATATAAGATTTCTTTACACATTTATTTATGCATAAATTCTATTTAAGGAGATTAATACTTTCGAAGTAAAATCAATCTGTTATGCATCTTCTTATGCATAAATTCATTTTAAATGAAAATGACACTTTTGAATTAAATTTCAATCTTTTATGCATTTTCCTATGTATAAATTCAATTTAGATGAGAATGACACTTTTGAATTAAAAATCAATCTTTATGCATCTTCTTATGCATAAATTCAATTTGGTAGGAATTACACTTTTAGAATAAAAGAATTTCTCTTATGCATCTAAGTTATGCATAAAATCCATTTATGATGAAAAATCACACTTTTAGTATAAAAAGAATATCTTTTATGCATACCTCTATGCATGAAATCCAATATGATAAAAGTAACACTTTTACAATAAAATAATCAACTTTTATGCATACCTCTATGCATGAAATTCAATTATGATAAAAGTAACACTTTTATATTAAAATAATAATCTTTTATGCATACCTCTATGCATGAAATCTAATTATGATAAAAGTAACACTTTTATGTTAAAATAATAATCTTTTATGCATACCTCTATGCATGAAAATCAATTATGCATAATATAAAAATCAATTTCTCTAGGATTACAATGAATATCTTTCAATTAATCTAGGATGATAATTCCTAGAATATGGTAGGAAGTCTTCTTTTTATGCTTTGAATGAAATTATTTTATGCGTAATTTTTATAAAAATTTTGCCATAGCTCCGCTGCTATGAGTGACTGATAAATCTCAATTTTTCTAAGGGATAAAGCTTATCATTAATGAAATAATTAGAATGATCCCTAATTGGATCATTAATCCATAATGGATTGAATCATCAATATACATAAACTAAAAGCATAGAAAAAAGCCATTAATTTGGCCTCAAGCATAGATTAATCTTGGATTAAGGAAAAGCTTTATGAAAAGCTTCATTTGGATTGAGAATGGGCCATGAGTATGACCATTTCTTGAGTGAGAGAGAGAATTTACATAAATACCATTTGAATTAAGCATAAATAAAAATTTATGTAATTCTTAACTATCATTAATCAATTAACTTCAATAGCATTCATCAAATTATGTAACTCTTCACTACCATTCATCAATTAACTTCAATAGCATTCAAAAACCATTCCAATTAAGCTTCTCAAGCTTGAGAGGGGTTGAGAAGAGAGAAGCATTGAGAAATTATAGAAAAGATCAAAATTCACCATTTACCTTACAATTTGCTTGATTCTTTGTTCACGGTAGAGGCCTCCAACCAATCAATTGGTTAAGTATGTTGATGGAGCCACCAATAGGGATTGAAGAAAGAGGGAAGCTCCAATTTCTTCAATTTGGAGAGAATTTTAGAGAATAGTAGAAATTAGCATTATTTCAGCATAACTCTAGTATAGTAAAATTCTTCTATATCTTTTTTCAAAGGACTCATGTTCTATTTATAGGAGAGGGAAGCTCTAACCAAAGCTAACTGAATTCTAGAATTTTCCAAATTCAGTTTGGTTGAATTTGGACTAGATTTGGACCTAGTTTGGTTACTTTTTGATTCGGTTTGGTTCCATTTTGATTTGGTTTGGTTCAAGAGAGAGGAGAGATAAAAATATCACATTATTTTTGAGTTTAAAACTCATTCAAGCATGTGAAATATGCACCTCCTTTAAAGAACTCCCCTTCCTTACATGTGTCAAAATGGAATTATTATACCCAAAATATCTCATATTTTTAATATTGCTCATAGTTTTTTACTAATAAACCTTGTACATTTTCAACTCTTCATCTTGTGTGAGCATTTACTCATTTTTGGATACCCAAAATATCTCATATTTTTAATATTGCTCATAGTTTTTTACTAATAAACCTTGTACATTTTCAACTCTTCATCTTATGTGAGCATTTACTCCTTTTTGGATACCCAAA
Source organism: Cibotium barometz (assembly GCF_041138505.1). NCBI lineage: Eukaryota > Viridiplantae > Streptophyta > Polypodiopsida > Cyatheales > Cibotiaceae > Cibotium > Cibotium barometz. The sequence goes on along the minus strand of NC_141073.1, from coordinate 33,782,350 downwards.
ATATCTCATATTTTTAATATTGCTCATAGTTTTTTTACTAATAAACCTTGTACATTTTCAACTCTTCATCTTATGTGAGCATTTACTCATTTTTGGATACCCAAAATATCTCATATTTTTAATATTGCTCATAGTTTTTTACTAATAAACCTTGTACATTTTTAACTCTTCATCTTATGTGAGCATTTACTCATTTTTGGGTATCTTCTTTTACAAATTGGATTTATCTCCTCCCTACACATGGATTGATGCTATTGGCCCACAGGAACCTTAATTGGACCATAATCCAAAAATTTCTGAAAATCTAGACCCTTAGGCTAAGGTCCTTTATACCCATTTCCAATTAATTCCAATTGCACATTGGAAAGTTCTTTTTGAATTTCTGTTTCAGGGGAACTTATTTTAATAAGATGAGATAATTTTCTATCCAAAAATATTAAAATTCTAAATATTCTCTCTCTAGAATATTTTCTCTCTCTAGGTTAAAACAGTTAGAAACAAGGTCTTTTATATTTCTGAAGAGGGATTGATTACAGGGGAAGATGCTAGACATTTTGAGAGGCTGGGGAGGAATCTTACAATTACGACTATTACGTCAGTAGCTCGGCTTTCAGTCTTGGTCGGGTTTACTTCTTTGGCCGGGTTTACTTTCTTGGTTAGGTTTACCCTGTAGTGGGCTTTTCGCTTCAAGCCCGTCCATCAGCCAATTCAAATTCCATCCATGAGCTAGTTCAGTGTCTAGCATAGCTGGTTCAACTTCCATCAGCTAGTTCAAATTCTGGCCGTCAGCATCTGTTTGTCAACTAGTTCAAATTTCATCCGTTAGCTGGTTTGGTATCCATCCCCCATCAGCTGGTTTGGTATCCATCCATCAGCTGGTTCTACATCCATTTGACAGTTGATTCTAACCTGCTGATTCAACTAGTTCAAATTTCGTCCGTCAGCTGGTTTGGTATCCATCCATCAGCTGGTTCTACGTCTGTTTGACAGTTGATTCTAACTTGCTGATTCAACGCCAGCTGGTTTAAATTCCATCCACCGTCGAGCTAGTTCAACGTTCTTCTGTTAGTAGCTAGTTCTATGTTCGTTTGACAGTTGATTTTGACCTGCTGATTCAATGCTAGCTTTTAATCTAATGACTTCATGTCAGCTTCCGACCTAATGACTTGTTTGATGCCACGTTAGCTTCCAACCTGATGACTTATTGATGCCACGTTAGATTCCAACCTGCTAACCTGCTGATGCCATGTCTGCTTTTGACCTTTTGACTTGTTGATGCTACGTTAGCTTCCGACCTGCTGACTTGTTTACACCATGTCAACTTTCGACTTGCTGATCTGTGGTGGGGATGCCACATCAGCTTCTGACCTTCTGAATTGTAGATTACTGATTTGGTAAGTTTGCACATGCATTGAGCAAACATTTGAGGTACTCTAAGTCACTTAAAGCTACTGCTTATGTCAGCTATACTTTAGTTTGCCCATTCCTTTGCTATGTAAAATGTCTGGAAACATCAGTGATGTCTTAACAGATGTAGTGATTTATCTGCTTCTTGTTTGTCATTGTCAGATGCTGATTGGTTATTTCATTTAGGTGCTACAAAGCACATCACTTTGTGAAAACATTTGTTTGCCACCTTGAGAGATGCTCTGTCAGGTGGGGTATAATTTTGTTTGGTAAATAATGCATCATATGCCATGAAAGGCATTGGCAATGTGGAACTAACATCATGTAGTGAGGCCACATATACTCTTTGCTATGTAAAATGTCTTGAAACATCTGTGATGCCTTAACAATTAGATGAAATGATTTATGTGCTTCTTGTTTGTCATTGTTGGATGCTAATTGGTTATTTGATTTGGGTGCTACAAAGTATATCACTTTGTGAAAATAGTTGTTTGCCACCTTGAGAGATGCTCCGTCAGGTGGGGTACAATTTAAGTCTGCGGTATGCTGAAGTAACCGCACAACACTTTGCAGGTGCACTGGTTGAACCTCATAATGCGGGGTTTCCCCCAGGAAAAAGGGAGAACTGTGGTAATAATGCATCATATGCCATTAAAGGCATTGGAAATGTGGAACTAACATCATGTAGTGGGGCCACATATAGTCTTTCTAACACTTTTTATGTACTTGGCATCTACAACAAGAATCTAATTTATGTCTCAACACTTGCAAAGACTGGCCTCAAAATCTAGTTTTTTTATCATTGCTACTCGATTTATAATAGAACTAATTCCGATGCACTTCTACTAGGACCCTTTAATATTCTTGAAGAAATAATTAAAAACTCATAAATTATATCAAAAATTAAAACAAAGACTTGAATTAAATTGAAAATCAAATCACATATGCATAAAATAAAGCAAGAGAGAAAGAATAACAGCACCATCAAGGGTGCAATCTCCCCCCATGCCATGTAGCTCCACTTCCACGACATGAGTATTTAGAGAATTTTATTTTATAAAAATAGCCCAAGGAGCTCAGAATAGGTGAGCGTACAAATTGGGCTTCCTTTTTCCACTTTTGGGGTATTTCTTTTCACATTTTTAACCATATGAAGTCTCCTAAGGTTTGTACATATAAAAACCTTTTCCCAAATAAAACTGCTAGTGGGCCTTGTTACATAAAATGACTATGTGCACATTTACACCTATACATTAATCTCGTTCCCACTTGCATATTCCATAAACTGAATCTTGCACAAATTAAATTAAACATATTTTTGTAAGATTATTAATTCATCAAAAATATGAATAAATATATACATGTAACAATCCTCCCATTTGAGGAAGCAATTGTTTTTTAATTGTGTAAAAGAAAATACTACAACAACCAAAAAAAAAATCGTGCGACACCCAAATTGGTGATGCTCGCACTATCATCAAATCAAAAATAATAAAAATTAATATGATATAGACAAGATCCCTTATGTGTGACACACACATTGCTCATCACCTATTTCTGTAAACATATCCCAATATGATACATTGATAGGCACAAACACAGCATATATTCACCACTTGATTCACTTCTATGATGAGAGTATCGCTATGTACACATCACCTACACATCACCTAGCATGGTGTGAGTTGCCACTTGTTACACTCCAATGAGCATGGCACATTAGTTGCATAAACCACTTGTTTCACTTCGTCCGTGTGCAGTTGTCAAGCATAGTCCACTTGTTTCACTTGACCACAATACAATTGTCGAGCATGGCACTACTTGTTACACTTAAACAACATACATCCGTCAAGCATGGTCTCAAGTTATGCCAATACCACTAGGTAATTAGTATTTAATGTGGAGTCACCCACGATACCAATTCACTAGCATGGCACACTAGGTAATTAGTATTTAATGTGGAGTCACCCACGATACCAATTCACTAGGATGGCACACTAGTGTCCAAGCGTCCCCATACAACTAAAGAATGGACATTATATAACATCCCTCCTGCTTGGATAATCAACTGACCTTAAATTCTTGTTTGCTTATGCGAGCAAAGGAGATCAATTGTCATATACTATATAAATTCAAGTATATTCACTAACAAATTCTTGTTTGCTTATGCGAGCAAAGGAGATCAATTGTCATATACTATATAAATTCAAGTATGTTCACTAACAAAATACATTATATCAAGGACTTCTATGTGTAATAAATTCTAGTGTCCCATACCACCAGAAATTATTCCACACAGATGTAGACATAAGTATGCATCAGAATCCTTCACTCAAGATTAATCTCGTGTCCCATACCACAAGATTAATACATAGTGAAAAATTCATAAAGTATAATTCAAGATGGAAGGGCCAGTTCCTTCAAGAAGTTCTACTTTTAATGCATAAAATCTCTCCTTGAGTTTACCAAAAAGTGTTAAATAATTAAATGCAATAAATATGTTACCTCAAGAGTCTAAGTAGTCATTGTTGCGTGACGAGTGGTGATCACAAAGATGCAAGCAGGAAAACAAGTGACATTCTTATTTAGGGCTCTTGTAAAGAGTTCCAAGTTGTAGATGAGTGTGGGAGTGGGCTTGAGAATAATCCCACATGGGAAGTTTTGGGAGTTTTAGAGTTTTTATATAAAAAGTGGCTCATTTGAGAGCTTAGGTACACTTTGGGCTAAGTTCATGCAAGAGCTCCTTTGAGAGAGCTACTCTCCCTCTTCTCCATAGAGGTGAAGACTCTTCTCTCACCCCATCTACATCTTTGTATGAGATAAATCTCTTCATTGAATCAATAGCAATGTCATGAGTCTTTCTCATCCTCTTCTCTAATCATTTTACTCTTATGCATGCTTTTAGTATTTCGTTTTTATGTATGTGGGCTGATTTGAAGCTTTCATGGAAGCTTGATGCTTGAGTGTGTGCATGCTTGTAGGAAGATAGGAGTGGAGTGAGGTCTTTCTCTTTGCTTGTGTGCATAGTGATTGTGTTCCTCTTGCTTGCATTTGTGAATGAATGGGTGTGTCGGAATGAGGGCAAGTTGAGCTTGTGTGTGTGCTTAGTCTAGTGTCATGTGATAGTAGCCATAAGCATTCTCTCCATTTGTGAATAAGCTTTTGTGCACCGGTACGGGTTGAATCCCTAGCTCCGAAAGGGATGCAAATCCCATTGGATTGAGCTATACGTGGATCATGCTACTCTTGCTACAAGTGAGAGAGTTTTCTGTCTCTCCATTGGCGCCGCTGCCGGGGAGAAGACTCAAAACCGGTTGAGAAGCTTGCAAATACTTCCACTATTTCTTTTTGTTTTTAGGTTTAGGGTTAGCAAGCATGAGTGTGGAATCTCGGAGCTAGTGATTAGAAGAGAAAAAAATAGATTAGTACTTACTTGTGTGGTTGAGATCTACTCCCGCTAATGTTTTCTCATTCATGTATATGCTTTCCATGGTTGTTTTCATTGATGTATTCGTGTTTTGTTCATAGATTAGAGTTAAAAAAGCATTTTTCTAAATAGGTCAAACTAAACACTACAACCAGTTTTTCCAGATTTTAGCGAATAAAAATACATTGAAAAGCCGTGACAAGTCCATCCATCCATCCAGTTTATATTTATAGGGCCGATCTTTCACAGAAGCGCACCGGCAAGTGATAACTTTAAGGCTAACAACATGACTACTAGTAGTAGGCAGTAGTAAGTTATGATGAAGGGCGTTCCGAAGTTGGGATGACTTGCTGGAAATCGCACATGGCGACTTGCTCTCTGGCGAGCTCATTGGCCAGCTGTCGGCAGTGGTGAGGAGAGGCCGAAGCCGATGGGCTGCACAGCAGAGCGAAGGTGGCAAGCTTCAGCTTGCTGGCTGCAGAAGAGTGAAGGCGGTATTGGTTGCGTGGAGGCGACCGGTGGCGGCGGCTGCAGCTGGCGAAGGCTAAAGAGAAAGTGAAGGGCGAAGGATTGACAAAGGCCGGCTGAAGCTGTGGTAGACTGGCCGCGTGGAGGTAAAGTCAGCGCCGGCGGGAGAAAAAGAAGGAGGTAGTGGCCGGCGAGAGGCAGTTGCGAAGGCAGTGGTGGCCGGCAGAGCAAAGGCGGTGACGGGCAAGGAGGTGAAAAAATAAAAATAAAAAAGCCACCTGGCTGCTGAAGGGCTGCGTGGAGGCGACCGGCGGCTGTGAAGGTGGCCGAAAATGATGGCTGACGGTAAGCGGGAAGAAGGCGAAGTGGGCGCAAGGAAGTGAAAAGCCGACGAAGGCAGCATCATCGGCTGCAGCTTAGGCGACGGCAAGGAGGAAGCGAAGGAGGCAAAGAAGAGTGGCCGGTTGCATCTGAGGCCGCGTGGAAAGAGCGTAGATAGCTGCGAAGCTGGAGGCCGGCACAAAAGGCCGTTGAAGGTGGAGGCGACTGGCCGGCTTGCAAGGCCGTTGAAGGGCGAAAAGTGGGGTGGCCGCGTGGAAGTATTGTGTGGCTGTAGCTGGGAAGGCTGAAGGCAAAGCAGAGGGGGTGGCCGGCGAAGGTGACTGTGGAAGGCGGCGAGGGGCTGTGTCGGTCAACACACCGGGGCGAGTTGACTGGTGGCGAAGAGCTGGCCGGGCATCAACTGCAGAAGAAGGTGAGGGCCGACGAGCAGCTGCAAAGGGGCGCAGAGGCCGGTTGAAAGCAGAAAACACAGTGCGAAGGTGACGGCGGCAGCTGTGAAGGCGGCGAAGCAGAAGGCGGTGCTGCCAAGTTGGTGAACTGGCCGAAAAAAGAAAGCGAAAGCTGGCCATTAAAGAGGGTTGACAGAGGCACGTGAAGGGGCTGGCGAATCCGCAGAGAAAGCGCCGAAGAAAAAAAAGGTTAGTATTTTTTCTTTTTCTTTTTTTAATTTTTAATTTTTTTATTTTTTATTTTTTTTTGTTAATTTTCATGTTGTTTGCATTTTAAAAAAAATAAAATAATAAAAAGAAAAAAATAAAATAACAAAAATAATTTAAAAAATAACAAAAATAACAAAAATAAAAAAATTTATAAATTATGTGTTTTTTTTAGGAGTCCATATTCTTTGCATATTCTGCAACTTTTAATTTTTTTTTAAATTTCTGTAATTTTTTTGCATAATTAGTGTAACTTGCATTTTTTTAAATTTTTGTAATTTTGTACATAATTAGTATTTTTGTGTAATTAGTAAAAAATAAATAAAAATAAAAAATAAATTAAAAAAATAAGATAGGTATTTACACGCATATTCATGTTAGTTGCATTTAGCGGTTAGGTAAGGTTTAAATATATATATATATATATATACATAAATATATATATATATATATATATTTTAAAAAAAAACAAACAAACCTTAAAATTTGACCTTCTGCACTTGCGGTCGGGACGTCATATAGACACTGCCATAGGGCCTAGGGCACCTTCTAGAGTACCTACATAGGAAAGTGGGACCCAATCGGTAGGAAATTTGGCAGATATTGCTGAAACCTTTTCCGAATCTCCCAATCTGATACCCTTTCCAGAACAACTAGCTCATTGTCCATGGACAATCTAGGGCCGTCAAATAGTCATCCCTTAGCCCCAAATAGGACACCCACAAGATCTTTTAATCCATTTAAAGCCGACACCATGGGGTTACCACTCAATGTGAGACTTCAATATGTCTACACGAATGCTCAAGGAGCTGAGATCTTTAGGGATCCACAACAACGGTATCTGGTTAAGATCGCAGACTTTTTCTCAGAACTTGATAGAGCACCTCTAGTCAATGACCAGGGTAACATGTACATGGGTGGAGATGGTGTTCGCTCTACGAAGTCACCTATCATCCAGAGAATGTAGACAAATTAGGGGAGCTCTCCAAAAGCGAGTTCTTAGAATTATCAAAGCTTTCCAGAGCAAGGGAGTCTAGAGATGATTGGCTCATTGAGCCGAACATGCTTGGACCATCCAATACCTAGTCCTCAAAGCCATCCATAGATGATTTACTTCTTATAGATCTAAATTTGGAAAGGGATAGGAAAGGCAAGAGCAAAATGGATCAGGGGGCTGAGAACCAATGGGAGTTTGTACGACAAATTTCAGTGACAAAGGTCTTATAGGATGACCCACTTCAAGAGGTCTATAAGGACTCTTTAGAAGGATATTATGCCACAACTAGATTGCCAGAGCTAGATCTTCCTCTAGCACTTGTGGTGGTAGTCGAGAAGCTTGCAGAATACAAGAACCGAATCGTTGATAATGAATACCGAACCTTAGATTGGAAGGAGATTCGGGAGCTCACGTGGAAAGGACAACCATTGTTCATGGAAGTGTTCCCAACAAATACAGCTAAACCAGGAGAGACAGCCTTTCTTGGAGAAACTGCTGCTCCTCCCCTACGAGAGTTCATTAGAGAGGGACCCTCAACATCAAAGTGGACCACTGCAAGTAGCCCAACTCTAGCACCAAGACATTATCCTACACCAAAAGTGCGACCACAGATCACACCACAACAACGTTTCTCTCACTATGACAATCGGAGGGTAGGGGAGCCAACTCGGCCTCCCATAAATGCACCTCCTGAAATGCGGGTAACAAGATCTTTGGAGGGGGTTGGTGAGGCAGGTAATAGGGGACCCACACCAATTTGGGATGCATGTGGACCATCTTACCAAAGAGAGGAACAATTCCCACTGAGAGTGAGAGGCCGTAGGCCCTATGATGAGTATTCAAGACAAGTAAGGCCATCAACTCTTCAGAAACTGGTAAAGAAGTATGAAGGGTCGGGAGATCCATATAACCATGTAGCAGCATTTAGGCAAGCAGTTCGAGCTGAGCAAGTGACTGACAAGCATACGCAAATTGAAGGATTTGGGCTCACTCTTGAGGGAAAGGCCCTTGCTTGGTTTCAGGCACTAGAGGCTTCAGACAAATCTTCTTTACGAGTTCTGGAAGAGAGATTCATTGCTGCTTTTTCCTTGATGGGGATTCAACATGACACGGTAGCAAACATCTACTCTTTCAAGCAAGGCGAGACTGAGAGTGTTAGAGATTGTGTAAATAGGATGAAGCAGTACATTAATCGTTGCCCAGAAGATGAGAAGCCCACCCAGAGTCGATTAATTTCTCTCTTCTTAAAAGGACTCAAAAATTCAACACTGCATACACATCTCTATGCAAAGAAGCATACAAATTTCAATGAGTGTTGCCATGATGCTATGGATTTCACAGATAACTTCAAATTCCAAGATGGTTCTGGCCCTGAGGTGCAACCTAGGGATCAGTGGGGTGATGACCAAAGTTCAGGGTCTAGTGCGCTAGTAAATCTAGACCAGATAGCTAACCTAGTACTAAGGAGATTGGGACAAACCTATCGCCCACCCATGCAGCCACAACAACAACAGCAGCGAATGAGGAGTGTACTGCCTACAGGTCCTCATCTTTGTGGAGCATGTGGCGGTAACCATAAAACCGAAGAATGTAATACCTTTTCTTCTCTACTAGTCACAAACCAACCCAAAAAGAAGTGGTGCCAGGCCTGTGCTTAGAGCTTTACCCACACTACACAGGAATACCTTTTCTTCTCTAGTCACAAACCAACCCAAAAAGAAGTGGTGCCAGGCCTGTGCTTAGAACTTTACCCACACTACACAGGAATGTACTCGCATTGCAAGAATGAGACAGGAGCGTGAGCAGCAAAGGGGTGGAGTGACTCCACAAATGCATCAACAGTATACTAATTTTGAACGTAAGCCACCAATGGCACAAGAGCAAGCACGACCTGTTCTTGGAGCTCAACCTCCTGCTCCTGGGACTGCTCCTGTGAGGGTTGTTGACTACGACAATTCAAATATGTGTAGAGACTTGGTAAACCCAGGCTATGTGAAGGAGGAATATGCATCATATTCATCAAAGGAAAATCTCTTTGAAAGTCCCGCATATCCAAGCCAAGCACTGGTGGAGGCTCAACCAGGGGAACAAAATTCTTTGATGTTGCTAGGCGGCTACCAACCTAGGACTCCAGGCCCCTCAGGTCAATGGCAGCAAAGGAAAGTAGAAGCCTAATGGGCCCCTGTTATGAGTGCGGAGAACCCCATTGGGCTCGTGATTGTCCACATCGCTCAAGGCAAGCAGCTCGATCCAATACAACAGTACCACAGTTTCCACCAATTGAAAGATATTGTCTAGGGTGTTGTGTAGAACACTTCCCAAAGGATTGTCTGCTGAAACCACATGAGGAAGGCACCTCTCAACCAAAGGTCTCACTCAACCTTGTAGGGGCAGTTCCATCACCACCTTCATCAGAGAATGAGGATGTCGTGCCACTTAGAGTCATGACTAGATCACAGACATGAAATGCCGAAATGCAGACTGATGAGACACCTCGAACTAGGGATGCAAAGGCAAATCTAGTATGGACAAGACCCTACATTCCAATAGAAAAAGGACCACTAGGAGGAAAAAGAACCGCAACAATCAACTAAGAGTGCATCCACTAGTTCTCAAGAAGTCTCTAAACAAAACATGAGGGATCAAGCTTTTACATCCCAAGAAGTGCATGAGGAGCATCAACCTCAACCTGGGCCTAGTGCTAAACAAGATGAGGCTAGTACGACCGAGGATAGTTCTGGGGGTTCTGTTTTTGTGGATAAGGTGAACGAGACTCTAGATGCCATCATTGATGCTCATAGAAGTCGCATTGCAGCTTTATCTGAGCTACCCAAGAAGCTTCAAGAATACCCAAACCCTCGTGTGAGGAGAAGATCAATCTAGCTGTACATCAGCAACTCATTAGGGAAGCTCAATCAATACTTGAGGGCCCACCTCCATCTATCCCTCGAGGCCCAACCTCTCTTAAGCCAACATTAGAAACCATACCAGAAGTGTCATCAAGTTGGGAAATGAAAAGTGAGCTCATCTCACAATCTCATAGCGAGAAGTCTGCACCAGTTGCCACCCCATTGAAAGAAGGTATTCTGCCACCACCTAGCCTTGCCTTCCCATGCAATGATGAAGTTATTGATGCTAACGAGGACATGGCAAATGAGATGTGGGCAGCAGTTCATGAGAAAGTTAATGAGAATATGTCCTCTATTATTTCACCTCCATTCTCTGAGGTGGATTTTACTAGGGGCACTGAAAACAACTTTAGACGCCCAAGCATCCAGGAGGAAGTTCAAACAATTGTTTCTCCTAGAAGTAAGCATACAATGAAAACCTTACCATCATATTTGGGAGAATATGAGAACTGTTCTCAAACCTTGAGGATACCCTCTATGCATAGAAGGTTGACAAAGGAGATGGATATGGGTATCGTGCAAGCTATTTTGTCAGCACCAGTGGCTTGTACCTTACCTTTGCTTGATTTGATAAAGCTTCGACTTGAGTTGTGGAATGATATTACCACATGTTTGTCAGAGCAGGTATTGCTACAAAAGGGTCACCATCATTGTACTATACACCCTGAGACAAAGCATGTTATGCCAGTTCCTATCAACAAAGTAGGAAAATTTTGTGAGGACGATCAGGGAAATGCTACCCTCCCATTAGAAGTGCGAAAAGTAGCTTCAACTGCAATACTTGATAGTGGTGTAGGAGTGGGCATTGTGACAAGGTCCATTTGGGAAAAGTGGAGCAAACCAACTATTAGGAGTACCAGGATGCGCTTGCAGCTAGCAGATGGAAGCTTAGAACATCCCCTTGGGCTGCTTGAGAACATATTGGTCACCACATGTGGGATTGAATATGAGCACACTTTTGCAATAGTGGATTTTGGAAAACATCCAAACTATGAAGTGATATTGGGTAGACCATTCATGCGACAATTTCAAATGATTCAATATTGGGGATACAATTATTTGTACCTCCGGCATAATTCTGTCATCACAAGGGTCAACCTAAAGAATCACTCATATCATGATGTAACAAGGTCTCCAATAGATGAGTTTGATTCTGCTGCATCTGAGGGCTCAAGAGTTACATTGTCAGATGGGCGAGAAGATCTGTGGATGTGTGGAGCCTCATGTAGGGATTTCAACACTGAGAGACTTAAGGGTAATCGAAGTGTATCAGATGAGGCATACATTCCACAACCCTTTCCTGAGCACTTAATTGATCCACTAGAATGGAGTCATGTCCTTGCAACATTATCGACATGTGCTTTACCTAAGCCAATTGGTACAACCACGTGACCTTCTAGATGTTTGGTACTATGGGGATGCATCCACAACAGCACTGCATGTAGAGGAAGTCTCAGTGGAGGATTTAACACTCGAATCTGCTAATGATGCTGATAAGGAAGAGACACTAGAAGGTGAGCAAATGCCTAACTTCATTAATGGAAGTCGTCTCAAGAAATACAATGAACCATTAACTAAAGCCATGCTTCAACAAATGCATGCTGCACACACACGAAAAGAAGCACATGACCTACTTAAACGTCAGGCTCAAGAAGAGGCTAAAGCTAGAGCTACAAAAGCCAAGGAGCGTCGCACGGCTTCTATGTTGGCCTTACAGTTGGCTACTGATGAACAATATGTCGATCCTTTCAATATTCAAGTGTGTCTTCATCTTCATGAGACTACCTACTTTGTCTCTGCCTTAATTGACTCTGGTGTGCAGATTATAATGTTCTCTCGTTTGACACATGGATAGCCTTGGGACAACCAACACTTGTGCACATTCCTATTGACTTATGAAGCTTCTCAGGTGAAGATAACCCTATAGAGGAAAAATGTGTCATTATGATGTCCATTCAGGATCACCAGATATCAGTTCCCTTTTATGTGGCAAGTAAGTCCAAGGCAGTGGTAGAGGCTGTTCTCGGTCGATCATGGTTAAGTGCTACCAATTGTTCTTTAGATTGGAAGAATAGACAATATAAATTGCAAATTGACTCTGATTGCATCTTGGGATTTGCTGCTCCACGAGCTTTATCATGTCAAAAGGGTGGTGTTTCTACCTTACACAACCCACTTTCAAAATCTGCTCTTGAAGCTCCAACACAAATGATGTGGATAATCGATGAGTCCTCAAGTGAGGGCCATGGCTGGCATGTTCCAACTACTTTAGTCACTGCTCAAAGAAGGCCATGAAAGAAGGAATTATCAATTTGGCTACCCAAAGATGCGTATAAACTTGTACCATCTAGCCTAGTTGCTAAGCCTCCTAAAAAGCACATCTTTTCCAAGCCTAAACCTCAGATTGTTACTCATTGGGTCCCAAAGCATGTTCTTAAAGCACAAGGCTATTATGAGGGTGCAACAGCACTTTGGCTTCCCAAATGCCATGGTTTGCTAGAGGTAAAAGAGTGTATCAATAAGATTCCAAAAGCCACCCTTGGTTTTCCATATCGGTGGGTGCAAAGGAAATCAACACATCCTCTTCAAGATAAGATAGGTGGTTATAATAGCACCTACAAATCTACTTGTGTTGACCTTCCCAAAACATGTATTGAATCACCAGTTGTCCCAATTTCTCCTTGTTCCACAATTCCATCATCAACTTGTGTACCTACCAACTTTACATGAGTCTCCTTTGAGCATAGATTCTAGCACTTCAATGCCTAAATCCTCTTATCTTGCTCAAATTCCTCGACAATTGCTAACCTTCCCACCTCTTAAGAAGGACATACCCAAAACCAAAGGTAAGGCATTAACACTACAATTGAAGCTCTTTGGTAGATCAGTGTTTGAATAGTCTCACATTTACTAATGTGGTTCCTTATGCCTTTAGAGGATTGTGTTCTTTTTGAGATGATCTTATCTACAATGTTTTTGATTGGGATTGTAATGATGGATATGAGTGTATAAAGTTTGAAGTTTCTAAATTTCATTGTTCTATGACCAGATACCTCCTGATGGATACTTGGCGAGATACATGTCCACCATGCATTGACCCTGATAGTACTCAACCTGATAGTACTCAACCTGAACATCGCGGGGGTTATAGTGCTCCTCCTTTTCAAACTCATTCTAGGTACTTTTATGCTCCCTTAGGTGAAAATTGCTGTGGGCATCACTTTGTCACTTTATTCTATCAACAACATCACCCATTTCCATATTGTCAAGAGTGTGCACGACTCGTATTAGGAGAAGCTTCACACATTTGTTGGCTATGCTGCTCTTACTTTCGACGATATGGCACGGGCTTAATGAAACAAATTGTGGGAATTACACCCCAACGCCATAACCTTCTTAATGTGAGAGTACCAGAGAGAGGACCAAATCAACGTAGATTACCTGAGGAGGTTCAAGCACAACAATCGAGGGATACATGCATAAATGACTTGCAACCATTTATCTTGCAAGCCCTCCTTCCCCAAGCCTCAACATGTCAATTTTGGATCACTATGAGTACCTATATTGAGCAGTTCCAAAATCAAAATTGTCTGCTTAACCTTCCCATAGAACCAATGCCATATTTTAGCGAGGAAGCACTCCTTCCTCTACCACCTTCTCCAGAGGCCAATTTTTATACAGGGTTGTCCTTGCATCCTGAAGTGATTGATACCATCTTTCTAGTAGAATTGGACATGGATCCACCACCAGTACAAGGGTAAGCTCATCGACTCCACAATAAGATCAACAAGCCAGGGCACTTTTCTCCCACTGGGTTTTTCCCCTCGGCTATATTCGGTGATTGGCACCAATAACAAATTTTATTCCTTTCTTTTCTTTTCTTGTTTGTTAATAAACATTTTGCAAAGATCTCAGCTAAACAAGAGCATACAACCATGCCCCAATAGTCAACCTACCGTGCACACAAATTAGGAAGGGGGGAGACATGCAATGCCTACAAAGAGCAAAGAGAAGCAATCCGCACAACATCAACGAGCACTACAGCAGGTGTATTCAAATCATAATCTTTTGTTCACAGTTGGCTAGTTTAAGTTTTAAATTAGTTGTTAAAATGTGGTGAGTGATTTCTAGATTCTTAGAGGACTTAGTAGAAGGTATTTCTATTTGAAGACGGTGTAGGATATATACCAACGGAGTATGCCAAGTTCTTATGCTCTCGAAGTATATTAGTTATCCCTAGTGGTAGCTACCTCTTAGGTATGGGCTAGGTGCTAGGATTAATAAAAAATTTACGAAAATCATGCCCTAAAAAATATATACAAGTGAATCGAGACATGACGTGTTTACAGCCATGTGGAATGCTTGGTAGGACGACCTGGGGTTGTCTTAGCACCTTGGGGCCGATGCCTTGGTTTCCATGGGGTGAACACTGACGTCTAGAAGATAAAAAAAAGCCTTCAAGGACTCTATCGCCTTGATAGATGTTGGTAGGACTTTGGGGTACATTATGGGCCCTCGAGACCGATGCCCTCATCTTCATGGGGTACTCCTTATGTCAAAAAGAAAGAAAAGGGTCTGTCGCCCTTGAGATACTTAGCGGCCTTTGGATTCTCTTGGCGGAGGTCTCTTAGCCATTGCTTGGGTCTCATTGGGATGGAACCTTCCTCTTTATCATCTTTTACACACACACCAAAAAAAAAAAAGAGAGAGAGAGAAAAGAAGAAGAGGTCCAATCACCATTGCTCATATTTAGAAGTAGGTTTGCCACTTAGGATTAACTTAAATACTTGTAGGACATTGAGACTGCGGTCATAACCTGTGGTGTGCAAGCACACTTGCCTTTGCATAGCACTATCTACCACTTAGTCTCACTTTGACTAGTCTTTACTCACCTCTTTTAGCACTCTTTAAAACTCTAATCAGCCTTTCACTTGTATGCTCACGTGTGAGATTGTCATTGCTGTTTTTTTTTCAATAAAAGGCTTTACTTGTATCCATTGTTTTTTGCAGCTTTTGCTTCTACCGCGCTCGAGGACGTGCGCAAAATAGGAAGGGGGAGTGTTGCGTGACGAGTGGTGATCACAAAGATACAAGCAGGAAAACAAGTGACATTCTTATTTAGGGCTCTTGTAAAGAGTTCCAAGTTGTAGATGAGTGTGGGAGTGGGCTTGAGAATAATCCCACATGGGGAAGTTTTGGGAGTTTTAGAGTTTTTGTATAAAAAGTGGCTCATTTGAGAGCTTAGGTACACTTTGGGCTAAGTTCATGCAAGAGCTCCTTTGAGAGAGCTACTCTCCATCTTCTCCATATAGAGGTGAAGACTCTTCTCTCTCACCCCATCTACATCTTTGTATGAGATAAATCTCTTCATTGAATCAATAGCAATGTCATGAGTCTTTCTCATCCTCTTCTCTAATCATTTTACTCTTATGCATGCTTTTAGTATTTCGTTTTTATGTATGTGGGCTGATTTGAAGCTTTCATGGAAGCTTGATGCTTGAGTGTGTGCATGCTTGTAGGAAGATAGGAGTGGAGTGAGGTCTTTCTCTTTGCTTGTGTGCATAGTGATTGTGTTCCTCTTGCTTGCATTTGTGAATGAATGGGTGTGTAGGAATGAGGGCAAGTTGAGCTTGTGTGTGTGTTTAGTCTAGTGTCATGTGATAGTAGCCATAAGCATTCTCTCCATTTGTGGATAAGATTTTGTGCACCAGTAGTACGGGTTGAATCCCTAGCTCCGAAAGGGATGCAAATCCCATTGGATTGAGCTATACGTGGATCATGCTACTCTTGCTACAAGTGAGAGAGTTTTCCATCTCTCCAGTCATCGTGGTATTCTTCTTCTTCATATTTATCAATCATATTGAGTCCCAATGAAATAAACTTTGACTTCTGTGGACAATTTGATGCGATGTGTCCAATCTCGTTACACCTGTAACACTTCTTGGAATCATGTTTATTAGTTTTTTGTGAATCATCTATATTAGTGTTAATACCTATGTTATGGTCATTAAGAGATGTGTCAAATGTTTTTGGAGAGGTTTTAGGGTTCAAAGATGTTGATGTCGAGGTTTGAGGATTCATTGTTTTCTTAGAAAAATCATTTTTCTTTTCACAATTGAAAGCTAGAGAAATAGCTAAACTAAGAGAATGTGGTCGAAACATATTTACCTCAGATTGAATTGTAGGTTTCAAACCTGCTACGAATATTCTTCTTTGATCCTTGGTGGTGCGAACCTTCTCGATTACCTGCATTTGTAATAAAGTTTGCCAAAACCTGTTCACATAAGTTGATACATTTTCTGTGTTAAGCTGTCTGAAGGTAGACCATCGTTGTCGAGTATTGACTTTGTATTGTGAAGGTAGGAAATGTTTCTTCAAGAGTTTTTGGAACTTTTTCTATGTTGAAGGTCTATCTTTACCTTGTTTGGTCACATTCCACCATAAGGCAACACTTTTGATTAAGTGATTATAAGCACATTTAATTTTATCCTTTTTTTAGAACATTTCGCCCAAGAAATAATCATCTTGTTGGTTAATCCAAGCAATGAGAACTTGTGCATCCTTCTAGAGTAGCCATCATAATTTTGGAAAGTGAATGCCTTTCGACTGATTCGTGAGTCTTTCTTAGAATTTTGAGCACGCAATGTAGCTTTAACAGTGCGTCTAACTTGACCACTTTCCTCGTCATCTGAGTTGGAAGAATCAAAAACATCGCGTTTGCATTTGGTACGCTTGACTTGACGCTCTAATTTGCGTCGAAGTTCTCGTTCATTAGTAATTTGTTCTTGAAGCGCTAAGATTTGTTCTTGGACCATGGGCAAAATGGGTAAAGTAGCCATTGCAATTTAATAATGCAAATAAATGAAGATGGAATAGTAGCTCTTGAATTCATCATCCAATAGTTGGTTAGATACCGTCCTCCAAGAATTTTGCAAAAGCCAAGACTTCTTTGATGTTGAAAAAATTTAATGGTAAAAGGCTATAGGTTTTCTCTCTTCTATAAGAGAATTTATAAAGGTTCTCTCTTGAGTTTTTGGTCATCAGAATGCACTAAAAGGAGAAATAGGTAGATGGGATATGGTATATATATATATATTTTTTAAAGCTTGGTTATATAAAACTTATCAAAGCTTCTTTTTTTTGTCAACTCAAGCTTTATTATTAAAATCTTGCAAAGCATTTATCTTGGCGCAGTGCATCTAGGCTGAAGAAGTTTTAGGCTTGTTTTATAAAGCTTTTATAAGCTTAGTTTTTCAAACCTCTCAACGTGCTGAAAAAAAAACAATCGTGGCCAATTGGAAGAAAAAGAAGGTGCCCACGACTAAAAGAAAAAATAAAAAATAAAAATAAAAATAAACTATGTATTGTTGCGTTCTCTGCCGATAGGAGAGAGAAATTTATCTCTGTGCTACGTTGCTCGTGAAGGAGGGTGGATGGAAAGAAAATTATATATATATATATATATAATTTATTTTTCTAGCTTACCCACACAAGCTTGGGTCCAGCGCTAGCCTTGAATTGAGGAGGATAAAAATAAATCCCAAAAGCAATTTTGAAAAAGAAATTCTCTGAAAAATCCTCATCCGTCTCTGATGGAATTCTTGAGGTTGCAGTAGTTTAACAGTCTGATTATGGCTCTCAATGCTTCTCTCTTTGATGATTCAATCCGTATGAACAGATTATGAAGAGGATTAGTGTTGAGGAAGGTGGTTTTGTGGTTTTGGGAAACCCACTAATGGTTTTCCACCTATATCTATTCACATCCATTCACATCATTTCTACATCCATTCACATCCATTTCTACTGATCATAATCCTCCAAAATATCTAGATCCAATTTCTAGCTTTTTTACTTTCCAACCATAAAATCCAATTTCAGTCATTCTTTCCTCAGCGTACCTATGGCATCATCGGCAACAACCAGAACGCTCACCACCTGCTCACTCTAGGGCCTTTTCAATAGTTCCTAGCCCATAGTACCTAGGAGTTTAATCACATAAAAACCATATGGACTCTCAGTTGGAGATCAACAAGATCAACCAACAAGATCCATGTAAAAGAGCCATGAACAAGATCCATGTAAAAGAGCCATGAACTCATCCGTTTGAAGACCAACAAGGTCAATCAACCAGATCCATGCCCGTGTTCAAAAAAAATCTCCATGCATGTAGGTGTTTGTTTTAGTCATCTTTACGCATCCCTATCATACTATGTCTAATCAACCAAAGTATGATAGGTGGGGAGGTAGCCACTAATCATGCAAGTTTTGAGGTGGATGACGATGTCTTCATAGAGCCTAAACTATGAGAGGGAACCCGCCCATACATGTTGGATGTGGACGAGAATCCCATTCGATATATCGCTGAGCATAGTGAGGCTTTTGCAAGGTAAGGCTAGAGCGTAGTGAGGCTTTTGCAAGGTAAGGCTAGAGCTTCATCTATGGCATTCACTTTATTGCAATTCGTTTTCAAGTAGTGTAATTGTTCTATATTCATTTTCTTTTGTATTGTTGTTCGTTCATATATATATTTAAATGAAAGAAGTGTGTATGGTAGTGGTTCATATATATATATGTAAATGAAAGAAGTGTGTATGGTAGTGGTTCATATATATATATATGTAAATGAAAGAAGCATGTATGGCAATGGTTTCTCAGGATGTTCACTGATCGAGGGGATGTAGTTCTAGATTGCTTTGCTAGAATTGAGACCCTTGCTAGAGCATGTAAGGGCATTACATAGCATGGAGTGGGAAGACCTGTGCTTTAGATCTTGTATACGACCTCTTTTGCACATTCTTGATGATTTAGGGTGGCACTATGGTTTGTACTCTACGTACAGAGCACTTGGGGATTACAGTGCGAGAGGCAGAAACTTGCAACTTAACATTATGTAGGAATTTGTTCATGTGCCTCCCCTGCGATACATGTATCTCATATCAGAAGATGGACGAGAAGACATGAGTGAAAGAGTGTACTGTTTTCATTTTATATTTTAAGTGAACCAGCATGATTTACCTAACTTAGCGACATGTGTATGCACGTAGGTCTTTGTTTTGGTCATCAATATCTTTCCGCACCCCATCACACACTGTCTAATCGACCAAAGTATGACAGGCGGGGAGGTAGCTCTGCTGATCATGCAAGTTTCAAGGTGGATGATGATGATGAGCTTAAACTGCGATAGGGAACCCACCCATAATGTTGGATGTGGATGAGAATCCCATTCGATATATTTGCTAAGCGTAGTGAGGCTTTTGCAAGGTGAGACTAGAGCTTCATCTATGGCATTCACTTAATTGCAATTTGTTTCAAGTAGTGTGATTGTTCTATATTCATTGTCTTTTGTATTCTTGTTTGTTCATATATATTGTAAATGAAAGAAGCGTGTATGGAACTGGTTCATATATATATGTAAATGAAAGAAGCATGTATGGCAATGGTTTCTTGGGATGTTCACTGATCGAGGGGATGCAGTTCTAGATTGCTTTGCCAGAACTGGGACCCTTGCTAGAGCATGTAAGGGACTACATCCACATTGCATCAGTGTTGTGGAGTGGGAAGAGGTGTGCTTTAGATCTTGCTTACAACCTCTTTTGCACATTCCCGATGCTTTAGGGCGGCACTATGGTCTATACTCTACGTACAAAGCACTTGGGGATTACACTGCGAGAGGCAGAAACTTGCAACTTAACATTATGTAGGAATTTGTTCATGCGCCTCCCTTACAATACATGTATCTCATGTCAAAAGATGGACGAGAAGAGGTGAGTGAAAGAGTGTATTGTTCTCATTTTATATTTTAAGTGGACCACCATGATTTACCTAACTTAGTGGCATGTGTATGCATGTAGGTCTTTGTTTTGGTCATCGCCATCTTTACGCACCCCCATCACACTATGTCTAATTGACCAAAGTATGACAGGTGAGAAGGTAGCTATGCTGATCATGCAAGTTTTGAGGTGGATGACGATGTCTTCATAGAGCCTAAACTGTGAGAGGGAACCCACCCATACATGTTGGATGTGGACGAGAATCCCATTTGATATATTGCTAAGCGTAGTGAGGCTTTTGCAAGATAAGACTAGAGCTTCATCGATGGAATTCACTTCATTGCAATTTGTTTCAAGTAGTGTAATTGTTCTATATTCATTGTCTTTTGTATTGTTGTTCGTTCATATATATATGTAAATGAAAGAAGCGTGTATGGTAGTGGTTCATATATATATGTAAATGAAAGAAGAATGTATTGCAATTCAGATGGAAGTACTACAATTGTATGGAATCCCTGACTTGCTTGAGGCCTAGACATGATGTATTTACCTTATAGTTCCAAGGGCCATGACTACGTGTATATACCGAGGGTATAACTGCAGCTCTTTACTGGCAATATATACGAGTAAATCTAAGATCTTGAAATTATAAGCAAAAATACTATCCAGATGATGAATTCGAATGTGGTTGATATGATTTTAAAATTCTGATTGAGAACTGATGAGCTGAATTGGATTTTGATTGAAAAATGATGATTCTTGAATTTTTGGTTGAAAAGCGATAAACTGAGCAAAACCACAATGAGGATGAATGGAACGAGTCCCTGTGTGTTGATGTTCATAACTGAAATGACATTAATGACTTTAGCAAATCACTATGAGATTAGTGGATTGTGCTGACAGATTGCTGCTGTTAACACTTGACCCAGTGGATCAAGTTAAGGGATGACAAATTAAAAATAAAAAAAATTTGAAATCTCCCATGGAGGACTGTTCAGATGGAAATTTCGGTCTAATAGACCATTATTGTGTTAAAGATATGAATGATATGTTCTAAATGAATTGTTATCTGATAATGCAAGTATCTTTATCCCACGATTCTGTGGGGAGCCGACCTATCTAAAGAACCCCAGAGTCCAATGAATCAAAAATCGGATTTGAATCATAAATAAAGGGACTTAACAAGATTTTTTCATATTGTAGGAACATGGATCGAGGTCGTCGTGGTAGAAATGATAACCCCCAACTCGATGAAGGAAGAGCTCGACTTGGATGTTCATAAAACTCTTCATAGTTCGCAGCCTGGACCTTTCAAGTGTGAAGGGAAAAACTTGGGTGAGGCTGTGGAGAAGTGGATCAAAGCAATGGAAGAGTACTTTGATGTCACCGGGTACAATGAGAAGAGAAAAATGGCTCTTGCAAGGCTGAAGATAGTAGAAACAGCCAGAGTGGCATGGAGAAACCACTGCAAGATAAACCGTCTGGATCGGAATACCTAGACATGGAATGATCTCAAAATTTACCTAAGGACGAGGTTCTGTCCTCCCGGCTTTTTGGAAACAAAGATGAACGAATTCTTAGACCTAACCCAGGGGAGTAGAACTATTGAAGTATATCACCAAGAGTTCGCTCTCCTCCTCAATTACTCTGCCACCGCTGAGTGAAGAACAGCTAATGGCCAGGTTCATTCGGGGACTGAACAGACCTTTGAATATTTTGGTGAAGAACACCAAGCCGGTTTCCATGGCTGAAGCAGTGCGGATGGCAAAGGATTTCTCCAAGACCTTTGATGTTAAGGTCCCACCAAATCCAGCACCATCACCTTTCAAAAGATTTTTAGTTCCAGAAGGTGATTCCAACCTTCCATCGCCTAAGAGATATCACGGTCAATCCCAGGATAGGGGAAGTTCCAGAATGGAAGAAATGTCCTTTTCCCGAAACTCAATCCCCTGAAATTCAACTACAGAAGTTCCACCCTTGAATAAGGGAGTGAAATGCTATAACTGTCAAGGATTTGGACATCGTAGTATGTATTATCTAACTCCTTTTGGATCAAGGTTTTTAGGGCAGGGAAATCAGGGATCAAGATTACAGACTCCAGCTCTTTCCTTCCAAAGTAATCAGGTTTCTACCCGCCAAATTCCGAGAAATCCCAGAGGTAGACCCTCTAACCAACCCGCGATTTCAAACCAAAGTAATGCAAGACCTTTGTCTCATAATAGGGGAAGTCAAAGAGAGTTGTTCCCAAACCGACCGTCCACTTCCAAGGCAATAACGCTGGAAGTGATTGAAGAAGAAGAAGAAGATGATGAAAGAGATCATATTCCACCTGCAAGATGAGGACATCTCGCATTTTTTTAAGTGGGGTAGGATATAAGATTCCTCCCCCAGCCCTTCAAGATATCTAATTTCTCCCCCTGTAATCAACCCCCCTTTTCAGAATAATAATAGATCTTGTTTCTACCTATTTTGACTTAGAGAGAGAAAATATTCTAGAGAGAGGTTATTCAATTTTTAGATATTTTTGGATGGAAAAATATCTCTTCTTATTAAAATAAATTTTCCCAAAACAGAAGTTCAAAAAGAATTTCAGAAGGTGCATTAGAAATAAATTATAATCTATTCAAAAGGCCTTAGCCTAAGGGTCTAGATTTTCTAAAAATTTTAGATTAAGGTTCTGAGGGGTCCATTAGATTAATCCAAATGTAGGGAGGAGATAAATTGAAAAAATAAAGAAAATCCCCCCAAAAATGAGTAAATACTCACATAAGATGAAGAGTTGACTAAGGACAAGGTTATTAGTTAAAAAAGAAGAGATATTTAGAGGAAATGATGCATTTTTGACACCTCAGTGTGGGGGAATTCCCCTCATGAGAAGGAGGCGCTTATTTCACATGTGTGGTGGAGTTTTAAACTCTCAAATAATGAGATATTTCATCTGTCCTCTTTCCTATTTCAACTAGAACCAAAAAGTAAGCTAAACTGACCTAAAAATGGTCAAAAAGTGACCAAACTGATCTGGAAAATTCTAGAATCAGTTTGCTTGGTTAGAGGCTCACTTTTTCCTATAAATAGAAGCCTCATCCTTTGTAAAAGTTTAATAGTGTTTTATGCACTGTTACTCTACTCCTCCCCAGAGCCAAAAACATTGAATTCATTGATAATTCACTTGTTTTTGACTATTTCCTCTACAAAGAATTGGTGGCCACTCTTGATCCAAGCAAAAGTAGAACCCTCAATCCATCAAGCCAAAGGATAGCTCACAAAACTCCATGTAAGTTAGAAATTCTACTTTTTTCTAATTATATTCTATGGTTTATGATTTCTTGCTTCTTTTAAATTAAAATTAGATGTTATGCCTTGATGGAAAGGCTTCCCCCTTCTCTTCATTGAATTCAGCCCTTCTTTATCCAAGATGT
The DNA here is from genome assembly GCF_041138505.1 of Cibotium barometz. NCBI lineage: Eukaryota > Viridiplantae > Streptophyta > Polypodiopsida > Cyatheales > Cibotiaceae > Cibotium > Cibotium barometz. Next base: position 33,758,955 of record NC_141073.1, on the reverse strand, counting down.
GTAATCAATTAAATAGAGTTAAACTTTTCGTATTGTTCGCTCTTAAAAAAATGAGAATTGATTAGATTAGAGTGCTAAATTCATCTTGGGTTAAATTCTAAGTAGAATTAGAATGCAAAAATTGAAAAATGATCGGCCATACAAAGGAGGTTATGGCAAAATTTTCTTAAATTTTATAGAAATAAGTTTTATCTTTATGTTATTCAAAAAGAGTAATCCCCTTCGTTTGTGTATTCTAAAAGTGTTATTTTTATTCTATGCATTAAAAAATGCATATTGGATATCTTTTTATGATAAAAGTGTGATTTTCATTAGATTTAAATTCTATGCATAGAAAGATGCATATTGGATATTTTTTTATTATAGAAGTGTGATTTTCATTAGATTTAAATTCTATGCATATAGAAAGATGCATATTGGATATTTTTTTATTATAGAAGTGTGATTTTCATTAGATTTAAATTCTATGCATAGAAAGATGCATATTGGATATTTTTTATTATAAAAGTGTGATTTTCATTAGATTTAGATTCTATGCATAGAAAGATGCATATTGGATATTTTTTAATTATAAAAGTGTGATTTTCATTAGATTTAAATTCTATGCATAGAAAGATGCATATTGGATATTTTTATTATAACAGTGTGATTTTCATTAGATTTAAATTCTATGCATAGAAAGATGCATATTGGATATTTTTTTATTATAAAAGTGTGATTTTCATTAGATTTAAATTCTATGCATAGAAAGATGCATAAAGGAATCCATTTTTATTTCAAAAGAGTTATTCTCATTTTATGCATAGAAAGATGCATAAAGGAATTCGTTTTTATTTCAAAAGAGTTATTCTCATTAATTTTGATTTTATGCATAGAAAGATGCATAAAGGAATTCGTTTTTATTTCAAAAGAGTTATTCTCATTTTATGCATAGAAAGATGCATAAAGGAATTCATTTTTATTTCAAAAGAGTTATTCTCATTAATTTTGATTTTATGCATAGAAAGATGCATAAAGGAATTCATTTTTATTTCAAAAGAGTTATTCTCATTAATTTTGATTTTATGCATAGAAAGATGCATAAAGGAATCCATTTTTATTTCAAAAGAGTTATTCTCATTTTATGCATAGAAAGATGCATAAAGGAATTCATTTTTATTTCAAAAGAGTTATTCTCATTAATTTTGATTTTATGCATAGAAATATGCATAAAGGAATTCATTTTTATTTCAAAAGAGTTATTCTCATTAATTTTGATTTTATGCATAGAAAGATGCATAAAGGAATTCGTTTTTATTTCAAAAGAGTTATTCCATATTGAATTTTTTCAAGTCCACACACACTCATAATAGCTTTCCATTTTATATGACAATGGGTAATGATCTTTTTACATGGCTATATTGAATTTTTTCAAGTCCATATGCACTTGCCAACAACTTTCCATTTTTCTTTAGCATAATTACAATGCGTATTACCCAATTAGTGTGCTCAATTTTGTAAATGAATCCCATAACAATAAGCTTGTTAATTTATTCTTGTACAATGGTGAAAGATTTGGGATTCATCTGACAAGGTCTTTGCATTGTTAGTATAGACTCTTATATGATAGGGATTGTGTGTTGTACCACCTCAATGGTACTTCCTTCATATCTATGTATTTCTAGGCAAAGCAATATTTGAATTCTCTTAGCAATTCTACCATCTCTCTTTCCTCATTTAAAGTTAGATCCTTAGCAATGAGTTGAGAATGAGTCCTTGTTTGGGCTCCTCCCCAGTTTGGCTAAGTCTATCTCTTTCCTCATTTAAAGTTAGATCCTTAGCAATGAGTTGAGAATGAGTCCTGGTTTGGGCTCCTCCCTAGTTTGGCTAAGTCTATCTCCTTGAATTTAGCAGGTCTATCATATGAAATGCCTTCTTGCCCTTCCTTACAATGTTGACCTCTAAGGTGACTATTAGTCACCCACTCTATATGATTTATAATACTCAAGAATAGGTCTTAAGTTTATTACATGATCTTATTTTGCCTTGGTATGGGCCAAAATTCTCTTGCTTCTCATCCAAGGCTTTGTTTCTACAATACCTTTTTGATCAAGAAAGTTGTGGCTCATCCATCTTTGGAGATTGGGTCCTCTCTTGTGTCTTACCATGGACAATATTTTTTTTTAAAGTTCTTTGCCCCAATTCTCAAAAGACTCGTCATGCACCTTTGTAGCCTTGACATATCTTAGCCACTGTGCATCTATCCATTTTCTTCATAACATGTTGTTATG
>NC_141073.1:33676685-33749185 GCF_041138505.1 Cibotium barometz | reverse complement strand
AGCACCTTAACGATGTTGGATCGCATGACTCCAAAAAGGTAAAATGTGCAATTTTTCACAAGGATTGTGACTTTGTAATCCATTTTTATATAATCTTTGAGGCTTATTCCCAGTTGATGACCACTTATCAAATCCACCAAAAGAAATCAAATTAGGGCCTAATTTGATCTCTACTTGTCCAAGCTCAAAACAACTTGGCACATACATTGGTCATAGTATGTTCATAGAGGATCCAGTGCTCCATCCTGATCTAATGTCATTTGATGTGTTTTTATGGGTAATGGTTGAGCACCTTAATGATGTCAGATCGCATCACTCCATAAAGGTAAAATGTTTGGTTTTTTATGAGGATCGCGATTGTGCAGTTCATTTTTTCATAGCCCTTGAGGCTAATAGTGATTACTGAACTAGTGATAAGGGAAATTTTTTAAACCTAAATTTTATGTCAAAAGCTCACAAAATTTTAGAATTGAAAAAAAAAGATTGCAATAAAAAGCTCCCATTAGTATTTTTCCAAATTGTGAAAGTGGCATTTTCTTCTTCTCCACATTTATGTAAATCTTGATCCTTTGCAAAGGTGTTTAGTATACATGAGTTGAAAATGATAACTCCATATATATACATGGGTTGAAAATGATGACTCCATATATATATATATACATATGTATATATATAAATATGTATATACAGTTCCAAAGCTTAGGCTTTCACCATCTCTATCAAGTATGGCTATAATGAATGTTAATTTAGGCATGAGGACTTACATATGTGTGTGTGTGTGTGTACACACACACACACACACATACACACATACACACATATGTGTGTTGTGTGTGTGTATATAGACATATGTATATACATTTCCAAAGCTTAGGTTCTCACCATCTCTATCAACCATGGCTATAATGAATGTTAATGTAGGTGTGAGGACTTCTATGTGTGTGTGTGTGTGTGTGTGTGTGTGTGTGTGTGTGTACACACATACACACACACACATATATGCCAAATCTTAGGTTCTCACCATGTCTATCAAGAAAGGCTGTAATGAATGTTAACATAGGGATTATAACTTCTTAAAAATCAATAACGAGATGAATAATTTCCCCCTTACATCTTTCCCCTCTCCATGAGGGGCTCACATCCCAAGGCCTTATTGTGTTGCACACTGTTATAGGGGTTCGAACCTCTCATTGAATGCTCATCTCATTCACACCCTCTTTGTGGATGGTGCCAATACCTTTACCTGTGACCACCACCATGAGGATATTAAATTGATACTTAATCACCTTGACATTTTTAAGAGTGCCTCCCAAAGCCAAATCAACTTGACTAGGTCCAAAAGCACAATCATTGGAAAGTCATCCTTGTCTTCACATTAATTTTAATTATACGTGGGTTGAAAATGAAAACTCAATCTCACACACACACACACACACACACATATACATATGTGTAAGTGTGTGTGTATGTGTGTGTGTGTACATATGTACGTATGTATATATATGTATATATGTATATATGTATATAATTTACATATGAGAGCAGGGGAGAGGGTGAGCTTGAGATCCTTGTAAAAGAAAACTTCTTCACAGACACATACACAAGGATTGACAAGCACACAAGAAAGAGTATGTATATATATGAGTATGCATGTATGTGCATGTATGTATGTATGTGCATGTATGTATGTATGTATGTGCATGTATGCATATATGTATATAATTTACATATGAGAGAGGGGGAGAGGGTAAGCTTGAGATCCTTGTAAAAGAAAACTTCTTCATAGACACATACACAAGGATTGACAACCACATAAGAAAGAGTATGTATGTGCATGTATGTATGTATGTGCATGTATGTATGTATATATGTATATATTTTACATATGAGAGTGGGGGAGAGGGTGAGCTTGAGATCCTTGTAAAAGAAAACTTCTTCATAGACACATACACAAGAATGGACAAGTACACAAGAAAGAGAGATGGATGGTTGACTTCTCTACTATTGCACTAGTTGAGCTCGAATCAAGTGGCATAAGTGTGGAGATGTCATCCTAATGTGTAATCCATATTTGCATAAGTGGCATAAGTACGGAGGTGTCATCCTAGTGTGTCATCCATATATGCATTTGTTGAGCTTAATATCTCAACACCCCCCCTCGAGCTCTTCTCCATACTCTAAGCTTCTAAACCTATAAATCTTCTTTGTACCCAATGCCTTTTTGAAGATATCGGCCACTCGATCCTTTGGGCTAATATAAACCAAATCCACATTACTTTGCTAGAACCTTATACCTTACAAAATGATAATGTGCTTTGTCCTAGCATGATACACTGGGTTACTAGCCAACTGTATACTACTCATGTTGTCACAATAATGGACAACCCTATCCATGGCCCTATCCATGGCCTCACCTAGATCTATAATTATCTTCTTCAACCAAGCTACCTCACATGTTACCATAACACCACCCCTATACTCAACCTCTTTGTAATTGACAAAGAAACTGTAAGTTGCTTCTTGTTACTCTAGTCTAATAGTGGCACTCTTAAAAAGAGAATATAAAGTCTCTATTAGATCTCTTGTGTGAGGCATATTAATATATCGAGCTCAACTAGTGCTACGTCAAACACTGATGACAGGCCTAGGTGATAGCTTTCGCCCTTATGCCACTAGCATGGTTGGTGACATTATGGATGATATGCCACCAATGGATGATAGGCTGTGTGACAGCCACTTTGGAGTACTAGAGTTATGGTTGATATGCCACCAATGGATGATAGGCTGTGTGACAGCCACTTTGGAGTACTAGAGTTATGGCATAGTTATAGCACCAGCTCATATAGTCTGATTCACACTATGGATCGACCATTGTATGTTATTACAGGATAGTACTTTCCCTTTATGTATATACTCTTATCTTTTAGTTATATGGTTGTAGAGAAAAGAAGATAGAAGAAAATTCAACCATCCATGTCTCTCTCTCATGTCTTGTACTCTCTTGTGTGTGCATGTGCTTGCTTGTCAAGGAACTCAAGCTCTCCCTCTCCCTCGCGTTCTCTTTATGGTATTAGAGCTCTGGTTCATGTGAGAGATAACGAGATAAGCAAGATGCAAGAATAAGAAAGCATGGAAGCAGTACATGGGTAAGAGCATCATCATCTCTTCCCCTTCTTGTTTAGGTACAACACTCCTTTGGTAGCTCTGGGAGCCTAATTGAGGAGTTGTCTTTGTAGGCTTAGAGGTGCTTGTGTGGGCATAATTACTTTGTACTAAAGTTTATTGGCCAAATTCGCGTTTTGGACACGTTTTGGTCTCCGTTCGATCACTGCAAGGTATTTTTGGCAGTTTCAAGGGGGGGCGAGAAGTTCTGGTAGAGAACTGTCTTTGGTTGAAATTTGGTTATTACAATGCAACATTGAATTTTGGGAGCGTAGACAGTGTTTGCACATGTATTGTGATATTGGGTATATGTACATGTACTCTGGTCAGATTTGGTGACATACAAGCTATGTTGAAGTATCACTACAGTAGTCACAAAAGATACTGCTATGTTATAGGGTACATACAAAAATTGTCTGTTTGTAGGTTTTTGATTATTGCAGGCTAATATGCCTGACGAACTCAATCAGATTATTAATGAGCAGACGACAAGAACAACTTCCATGCTTGGAAGTTCAAAATGATCAATTTCCTGATGGGTAAAGACTTTTGGGACTGTGTTGAAGGAGACATGAGGAGCCTCCATAATTGTCTGAAGAGAATACCACTCCAACAGATATAAAACATTTAAGGATTGGAATCAAGGTGCAAAGAAAGTGTAATGAAGCAACACCTTTAGTTTAGGTCTAAAACCTTGGTCATGGGGTCAAGTATAAAAGGGGACTCATGGGACTATCATTGTATCTTTTTGACACCTTTACATCTTTTGATACCTTTTGGCATTAGTCATCTCATGACTCTTGGGGCCTCATGGCTTTCAACCTAGGCCTATGTAAGCATGTTTCCATCCTTTGGTGAAAGGCTAAATCACTTAGGTATTATGCATGATTTCTTGCTAATTGCATGTTAATCAACATAATGATTATCCCTAATCTGAGCTTATGAATCACTCCATTCCAATTGGTATCAAAGCTAATCACTCCATTTCAATTGGTGTCGGAGCTCTTGGCCTAGATCTCTAGGATTAGAGTCCTTGGCTTAGATCCTTGCTTAAGGAGTGATTAATGAAAATCATTTTTGGATTATGCTTAATCTAATTTTTAGAATGCTTTTTCTTAATCTTGATTAATGATAATCATTTTTAGATTATTATCAATCTAGTTTTTTGAAATGCATTTCTTAATCTTGATTAATATTAATCATTTTCAAAGTTAATTTTTATACAATTTTCAAATTTGCTAATTTCTTGTTTGACAAGATTAGCAATGAAATTTTTGTTAATTATTATTAAATTTATATTAAACACTATTTTCAAAACCCTAATCCACTTTATTGTTTGATTTCTTGAACTTCTTGATTTTGATTTTTAAAATTAAGATTTACAAAGATTTTAGCAACCAATATTGAGAGATTTTCTTGCATTATCTTGCTTAGAGAGCCTACAATTTCAAATATTAATCCTTTAAGCTGTTATGTCTTCAAGAACAAACCCTAGATTCCCAAATCTTGAGTTCTTGGAAGAAACATTGAAAGAAGCAAGTTGCTAGACAAAAAAATCAAGGTTGTTGTGTAGAGTTTTCAAAATACTGCACAAAATATTCATATTGATGTGCAAAGTATTACAAATTTCTATGTGTAGAGTTCTCAGATTTCAAAGTGCTGTGTTGAGTGTAGATTTATTGCAATTTTGAATAAATTTTTAAGATTTGGTACAAAAGCTTGATACAAATTTCAAGATTATGTGAAGTTGATATAGATTTTCAATGATTGATACAGATCTACAATGCAGAACATAGCATTTCACAAATTATGTAAAGTTTACCGTGCTGAAACTAAATCTTGATACAAAGATAGAATAGTAAGTGATTCTTGATGAAATCTTTCTAATCTTGATACTTTCTTGCAAAGAAAATAGATAAAGGTTACAAATCTATTTACAGTAGTACAAATCTACACAAATTAGTATAAATCTTGATGTAAAGGCAAAGAAAGCAAGAAAAGTGTTGAGAAAACACTGTTTACAAGCACATACCTCAGTTTGTAACATTTTAACACGGGAAAGGCTGTTAAGAAATAGAGCATAGTGAAGACCTCCTATGCAGCTTGATAAAGTAGTATTCAAAGTTTAAATCTTTTGCAAAGGTTCAAACTCACGCAGTCCTTAGAGCAGTTTTGGAACAGCTTCATTGCCTTGGTGTTGGTTCAAAGCTCAACATTGTAGTACTTGTTTCAAATTCTCTTCCAAAGTTGAGACCCTAGCATGAGAATTGCTTTCAAGTGAGTGCTTGAAAGAGAGACTATGGTATGAAAATTCTACCACATCAACACAAGATTCCCTAGTTTTCTCAACCAGCTCTAAAGGGAAGCTTTCTCATGGGTGCATTAGCTGGCACAAGATGACTTGAACAAGCCAAAGACTTAAAAAAGATCAAGCAAAAATTTGAGAAGGTTCACATCCACAAAGAAGCAAGCTCACACAATTTCTTCATGGAACTTTAGCAGCTCTCAGCCATTGTGCTGTTATCCCCGACACTTATCAAAAGTCAAGGCAAGCAACAGATGGCAACAACCAATTACTAGCCTCCCACACTTTGCATGTGCTTGTTGCCTCCAGCCAAAGCTCCCAAGATGGAATAAGCAGATAGGATGCTAAGAAGAGTGACAACCTTGGCCTACTTTTGCAACCAAGGTTCGTGTTTCTTGGCCCACAATTTGCTTTGCAAATCAAAGGGTCGTTTGTCATAGGCCTTGTGGTGGCAACGCGTTAGGAGGAGAGGCTTCGGCTACAGGGTCAAGACAACCCATACAGAACATGTGTTCGCTGGCTCTGCACATACTGACCATGTGTTCACTGGCTTCGTTCACAACCAGGTTTAAAAATTAGTGAAAATCCCATTGAATGATGAAACCGGGCGTCAAGCTCCTAACACTGTGGCCTAGCGACTGTGCGACTGAGCTTAGCAATTACAACACCCAGTTCGTGTTCATAAGGCATTACTCAGAATTGGAATCATAAGAAGAAAAAAAGCAGCATCATCGAGCTCTCTCAGGGAGAAGCTCTCAGCGCGCGGCCAACAGCAACATCATCGACCACTCTAGGAGGAGCTCTCAGTGCAACCAGAGAGCCAAATAGCTCTCAGTCACATTACGTTTGGATGAAGGAGATGAACAGTTGAACATGAGCCCAAAGCATATGTGAGGGAAAATAGCCTTCATTTTTTTTAGCTTTATTTTCACACCATCAAAACCCTACATCTCTTGACCTTTCCACACTTAAAAGTGTCCAGCCAGCCCATCTATCTTGTTTTGGTCCCTTCACACCATTCCATTTCATGTCCTTCTATTTCAAACACTGTCCATTCACATTCACCTAGTCATAGTGTGAGGGATTGCTTTGTGGGTGTTTATACAAGGGATGGTTCACACACAAGGGGTCATGTGCATGGTTTTTGAATAGGGACACGACATTTCACATGATCATTTGATAGATTTGGTGCATTTGGGAGGTGTTCACATGCTTTGGGCTGTTATGGGGCGTGTTCACGAGCAAGTCTAGCATATTGTGAGAGTTATTCACACGTTTATGGATTTATTTGGGCATGTTCACATGTATTCGGACTTCTTTGAGCTTCATTGAGGTGGTTAGTATACCATGTGGTTGATTTGGTGCATTTTGGGCATTCACACGCACATTTGACCATTTGGTTTATTTTTGGGCATTCACACACACATTTTAGACCATTTGAGCATATTAGTGGCTTTTCCACACACGGTGTGGCATTCTTGTGTACATTTGGGAGTGTTTTTCACACTTTCGGGCACTACAACTCCATCCCAAATGTTGATCGTGCGGCATCCGCTCATACCCTATTACTCTGGTTTTATGTCCTTCATCTTGATTTACCATTTCATGTGAGGAGATGTATATCATTTGCCGAGTTCATACATATATTTGGCACATCGCGGCTTCAACCTCTAGATCATTCTTCACCAACATCATTCTATGAGGACACATTATATTCATGTCACATATGGATGTTTGAGCTTCATATGTTGTTGCCTAGCCAATTTAGACACTTATTTGATGAGGAGGATGTCCGTGCCAGATGGTCCAGACATTTTACACATGGTGATTTTGTTGAGGATTTATGTGGTTATCTTTACATGGATGGTTCAGCATTTCTTTCATTCGGATGATGTAGGTGGGGACTTGATGAAGTGCCCTACATTTGTGAGCAGAGATGACTATATACCTGAGGATGGGTATCATTATGAACATGCATTTAGTGGAGGATGATGTGGATAGTGATGATGATCATCATGTTGATGATGATATTGATGTTGACACATGTACACAAGGTGATGGTCATACACACACATGTGATGACATTGATTTATCACACCCACATACCTATGATGATGTATCATGCACACATATACATGATGATATCGATGTATCGCACACACATACACATGATGATAGTGATATACGTGCACATGTTGCCACTTACACATATGCACATGCTTAGTAATAGTGAGAGTGATGTGTGTGAGTAAGATCATGTGGCCGTGATCTTGATGGGAGGGATGGCAGCAAGCATTCCAAGCATTGTGATTGTTGATACGCCTATGTCTACCTACCTTCCAGTAGATCATAGTGATGCATTAGGAGGTAGTGATGCATTGGCCGGATCATAGTGATGTACTAGACTATCATAAGGATGATACTTCACATGTTGATGAGCACATCATAGACCAGGAGGAGCATATACCCGAGGTTCTAGTATTAGATTTGTTGGGCTACTCCTCTAGAGTTGTCACTTGTGGAGAGATTTTGGATACAACCACTGCTCGTAGTTTTCATAGCATTCCTGGCAGCATTTGTGTGGATTGAGTTATTGTGATTGAGCAGTCACGAATAGTACATGAGAGTAGTGATGAGTTCGTAGTATCTAGGTATTTTCTTTGATCCAGTGTTATATATTGGTGGAGATTTACATTTGATCTAGTTATTTTCTTTGATCCAGTGTTATATATTGGAGATTGATTATCATGGGATTTAGGTCATATAGGAACATCAGTATAGAGTTTGCTATACCTTTGGGGATGACCTTAGTGGCCTTGGAGATTCCATTGATAGTGAGTCGGTTGATACCACTTATCTCTGTTGTGTAGACACTTTGTCAGTGTGTAGTGATAGTGATCTTTATGATGATCCAGCTTTTATCTTAGATGAATACACACATATAGAGTGTCTTACACATTGAGATATTGTGTATGGGTCGGATCATACTCATACATACATTGATATGGAGGATCATGCCTTTGACTTTTCGAGTGGTGCTACATGTGACGGTGGCATGAGTTCACATTTGACTCTACATGAGGCCGACCTTGAGCTATGTTCATTTGGCTCCTGTGGATGTCAACGGATGTCAACACGATCCTATTTTCTTTGGGTTTAGGACATTTACTTTTGGATGCAGCATATGTCATTTGGGATGCATGGTATCTGATTATATGGTGCATTATGTGGATTTACATGCATCACATCCAGATTCTCACCTGAGCAGTTATTTGGACCATGGATTTGATGATATTTCTAGTGGGGTCATTTCACCTTGGGCGAGGAGCTTGGATACCTCCTTTTTTATTTTTATCCAAGCGGTCACACATTTAGTCCATGGTTAAATGGTCTATACTTTGGATATCCATTTGACCCAGGTGGAGTTATAGTAGCGAGCTACGTCATCGACATGGGTGTCTATCCATTTGATCCACGAGGATTGGCCGGCCACAACACTGACATTGGCTCTCTACAGTGTCCATTCAATCCAGGTGGTTCAAGAGTCATTGCTTTGGAGCCTATATGGTTTGGATTTACATTCCATATATGTGGTCATACTTGTGTGGATTACCTTATCTTCGGGGTGATACTAGTATCTTTTCCAATTGATCTTAGAGGATACTCGACTAGCTTCGTCATCGACAGTGGTTCCTTATCCTTTCCACTTGCACCAGATTATCGAGGGACCATTGCCTTGGATTTTTGTTTACCTCGAATTTCCTTTAGATCCGAGCGGTTGCATAGATAGCCTCATCATCAACGGGAGTCCTTCATCCTTTCCATTTGACCCTGGCTGGGGGTCATATGATTCATGTATGGGTCTTCCGTTACATTCACATTCCGCCATAGATGTGATTGTTTTAGCTTTTGTACATAGCCACTTATATATGTCTTTTCTTTGGGCATGACCACCCTTTTATTTCAAGGATGAAATCATTATAGTAGGGGATGGTTTGTAATGAAGCAACACCTTTAGTTTAGGTCTAGAACCTTGGTCGTAGACTTACGTATAAAAGGGGGCTCATGGACTCTTATTGTACCTTTTTGACAGCTTTACATCTATTAATATCTTTTGATATTAGTCATCATGACTCTTGGAGCCTCATGGCTTTCAACCTAGGCCTATGGAAGGCTATTTCCATCCTTTGGTGAAAGGCTAAATGTCTTAGGCATTATGCATGATTTCTTGCTAATTGCATGTTAATCAGCATAATGATTATCCCTAATCTAAGCTTATGGATCACTGCATTCTAGAAAGACATGTATTGGCTTTCGATTAGTGTCACAGATAAAATGATTGGACACATATAGGATGCCAACACTCCAGCAATTGCATGGCAGAACCTAGTGGAGATGTTCCAAACCGATGCAAAGGTAAGGAAACTATAGCTAAAACAAGAGCTGCATATCGTGGAAAAGAAACGCATGTCTATCAATCAGTATTCTTTAAAGATGAAGGGCATTGTTGAATCCCTTGGATCTATCAATGTATCAGTGGAAAGATGATGATTTGGTGAGTGTCTAAAGTTTGAATGGGGTAGGCAAAGAGTACAAGACATTCAAGAATTCCATTGGAGTCAGAGAGAATGTTGCCAACTTTCAAAGGACTTGATGTCTATGCTGATCATACAAGAAAAGTCTCTTGGTGAGTGAGGAATCTTCTTCAAAAAGTAAGAAAACATCAGAACAAACCTTCTACTCCAATTGAGGTACAGGTAGAGGTTGTGGTCGAGGCGAAGGTGGTGGTCGACAAGGAAACCAGAATTCTAGACAACAACAATCCAATGATTCGTAGTAGCAACAATTATACACAACAATCCAATGATTCGTAGTAGCAACAATTATACACAAGTGAAAGAGGCCAGTCTAGAGGTAGGGGGAGCCAAAGAGGCCGAAGTAGTTGGTAAAGGAATCATAGTGCAAATAAAATAGGGTGCTATTATTGTGGCAAACTAGGGCACATGACAAATGTCTGCTATAAAAAGTAGAATGACATTAAAAGTGGAAAGTTGCAACAAGGCAACTATGCATCATCTAGTAAACAGGGTGGTGATGACAAAAGTGAGCAACCATTTATGATGCAGCACATCCTCAATTCCACAACAGGAGATGTGTTGGGATCTCAAGATATATGATATGTTGATTCTAGCGCCTCTAATTGTTTTAACAATCCTAAAATGGGATTGATCATGGTGAAAGACATAAGATTAGGCAACATAATTAGGGTGGATTAAACCACACTAAGAACTCCATAAGAGAGAGAGAGAGAGAGAGAGAGAGAGAGAGAGAGAGAGAGAGAGAGAGAGATTGCACACTCAACACTTGATCTCTTCTATTGCTTATCTCAAGTGAACCATACAATGATATAGGCTTTCTAGTCTTATCCCACTTTACACATCATCATCCATGCGACAACTCCTTTTCCACTCTTTTGGTCAACACTCACACACCATTCAATATTACATGTGGCATTCTTATCTTGCCACAATATCTTGCACCTTTAGGGTGCTTTCCCACGTACACAACACCACGATTACATCTCTCAACACCCCCTCTTAATCGAGGTGTTCCACAACTCACCCATCACCCATCACCCATATCAATGTAGCATTGCACAAACGCAATCGCTACCTCTCAACACTCCCCCTCAATGATACATTGGAGTGTCCATCAACCAAACATGTGTGCACCCTCAACCTTGTCCATCTTGGTGCCGACCTGCACACTGCCTCTTCGTCAGTCCCAATTGAATCTCCTCATGTGGTGAGTGGTTTAGAGACGTGCAGAAAATGGAAAAACTAGGCTATGTAGAAGCAGGTGTGATGATACTGCTTATCCCATTGGGCATGTTGATAAAGTTCCATTGTCTATGTAGGATGCTCGTAGGATGGCAAAATAGAGTACTTGGCATATGTACTTCATGTTCTAAATATTACAAAGAACCTAGTTTCTGCTAGATAGATGGTTGAGAAGCGTATGCAAGTGAGGTTTAATCCTCAAGGATGTTTTGTGGAAGACTTCAAAAATTGGTGTCACTTGGTTGCAAAGGGTAACAAAAATGGTAGGATATTTACTTTGGATGTGAACATGCATGAGGTGCAGGCAACCATGTTTGTGCATGAAACAAGTGTCATTGCAAATATTGACATATGACACAAGCGCATTGGTCATGTGAATATACAACAGTTGAAGTCTATGTAGGCCCCCAAACTATTATTGTAGGTTTGCCAAAGTTTAAGGTTGATGGTATGCATAAAGTATGTGAAGCATGCCAACTTGGTAAGTAGGCCAAATATGCTTTCCCACATGAAAATCATGTCAATGCAAGACCATTAGATGTTATACATTTAGATGTATGGGGACCGACCAAGATTGCAATAATTGTAGGTTGTAGGTATTATGTTACATTCATTGATGAAACCACACTAGGAAAGTGTGGGTTTACTTTATGAAGAAGGAGAAAAGCGAGGTGTTTGCTCACTTTCATAGATTTAAAGTCTTGGTTGAGAAGGAAAAATACATGCAAATAAAATGCCTGAGATTAGATGGTAGGGGAGAGTATTTCTCCACAATGAGTTTAGTGATTTCTTGAGAAATTAGCGTTCAAAAGACAGTTTACATGTAGGTACACTCTGTAGCAAAATGGTGTTGTAGAAAGAAAAAATAGGCACATTGTAGAAGTGGCACATACCTTAATGGATGAAAAGAATATGCTACATTATTTTTGGGTAGAAGCAATAGCAACTATTATGTACATTATGAATAGGACACCCACTATAGTTGTTCATGGTATGATGCCTAAATAGAAGTTTACAAGCATAAGACCAGATGTGTCTCACTTGAAAGTGTTTGGGTGTATTGCATATGTGCATGTTCCTTATGAAGTAAGAACAAAGTTGGATCCAAAGGTAGAGAAATGCATCTTTATTGGCTATGATATTGAGCATAAAAGTTATAGATGTTATAGCCCTCGTGAGATGCAAGTAAGAAAAGATGTCTTTGACAAGATGAGTAGCTGACATACACAAGAAGCAGTGAGGCAACAAAAGATGCAGATGTAAGAAGTGCTAATGTTACACCATATTTAGAGCAATAATCATAGGTGCTTAGTGGACTTGGAGAGTTCTCTAGTAATGGATCTAATGTTAGTCCATGGTCAGGCAGGTTGAGGACAGATGTAGGTACACATGTATCATGTAAAGGGAAGGAAATGGTAGATCAACCTTTTGTGCATGATCTATCAGCAGGTCACTCATATGTGGATGGTGACTCTAGCGGCTTTGAGTAGAGCCTTGATGAGGAGCTTGGCATTCTGTTTATGGTTACTCCTAGTGTAAGGAGAACCAGTGCTATTTTAAGGACACCTAACAGTGATCCAGGTGTATGCAAGTGTAAAAGGGTTAGGGACTGATTGACAAGTTGAGATATATGGATAGCCCATTATTATGCTTACATGGCTAGAGCAATACAGGAGTTGGAGCAGCCCACTTGTTTTTAGTAGGCACTTGTAAACACAAAATGGGAAGATGCCATGAATGAGGAGATGTCAGCATTGGATGCAAATACAAGATGGGAGCTAGTGCCTTTGCCTAAGGAAATAAGGCAATTGGATGTAAGTGGGTGTATAAGGTCAAGCATAAAGCTGATGGTTCAGTGAGCAGGTATAAGGCAAGGTTAGTTTGCTAAGGGCTATGCGCAAGCTTGTGGCATTGACTATGAGAAGACATTCAACCCAGTGGCAAGAATAGCAACTCTGAGAGTTGTCATTGCTATGGCTGCACTAAAGGGTTGGTCTTTACATCGGATGGATGTAAAGAATTCCTTCTTACATGGTGATTTACAAGAAGAAGTATACATGATGCAGGCACTAGGGTATGAGAGTGATGCACACCCAAATTTTGTGTGCACATTACGCAAAGCCTTGTATGGTTTGAAGTAGGCACCTAGAACATGGTCAAATAAGATCAGGGAGTCTTGTCACCAATGGATTCTCATACCATGCCATGGGAGCCTGCTTAAGGCCATATAACTTTAGACTCCTATCCCTTCTCAACAAAACCACAAGGTTGAGATACATAGACCTCATGTAAATCACCATCCAAGAAAGAAATCTTGATATCCAATTGATGTAGATCCCAACCATGATGCATTGCCAATGTAACAATACACTTGATTCTAGTCATTCAGGATGTGGGTGTAAAGGTCTCATCATAATCTATGCCCTTCTTCCTGAGCGTAACCCTTTGTAACAATGGAGAGAGGTTAGAGTGGAAGGCTCAAAAATTCCAAGACCTGTGTGCATTGTGGATAATCCTTGATGGGTATACTTCCCAAAGAGAACCCACTAAGCTCTCTCATTATCTTTCTAGAGTGAGTGTAGGTGTAGAGTGTGAGAAGTCCCAATCTAGTTCATCTATAGTTAACTAAAAATTTAGCAATCTCACCATGGGATGCTCACATTGGTTAAGGACATTCTACCATCTCGATGGTAGTAGTGTGCATGCAACTAAAACCAAATCTTTTGGTGGTTCTTCACCTTTGCTATCAACCTTCCTCGTTCTCTTACTCTTCCCCACACCTTCCTTACTTCCCTAGCTATGGCTACTCCGCAAGGGCCAAAACCCTTAGCAAAATTGATCTTAGCTTAGTGAAAATGAGGTTATCAGCCTTCAAAGTTGCTATCATTGAGGATGCAAAAGATCATGTAAGGTAGTTTCTCACGATGTGCAAAGCATGTGGGCTCAATAAAGGATAAAACCTAGTTGGTTCTCTTTCCCAAAAAAGAGCTGACCGATGGTATAGCTAGTTTGTAGAAAATCACTTCCCCAATTGGCCAACCCTCAGCACTTCTTGGCCACCATTCGGCCATGAAATTATTATGATTTAATAACTCACAAAAGTAAAAATCTTGCCATGTATGTGGGGAGAATGTTTCTTAGCTCATCACATGAGCCAAAGTTCTGGTGGCTCGGCTTCCCCAAGATCTTGGAGATTACGTGATGCTAAGGCAATGGGTTCTGGCGGGCTCTCACTGCTCACATTAGGGTAAGGCAACCCAACTAGAGAATTCTTGGGTAATGGTAGAGAGGAGCACATCATGCCCTCCCCGCATCTCGATATTATCATCAACTTCATCCTCGTCCACCATTGGTGTTAGCTTCATCCTCGTCCCATCATTGGTGGCAACTTCATCCTTGGTGCCATCATTGGTGCCTCTAGCACCAATCGCTTTCCACATCCCTGGACAAGACTGAAGCAAGAGCTCAAAGACATCAAAAGATACCAATAAGAGAATTCAATCCCGTTAGCAACACTTAAGAAGGAGATTGAGGATTTGTGGTGTTCTCTATGTCATTCCCAATTCATGTTTGAATTAGGCATGGATTTTTTGAAGGATTGGGAGTGATTTTCTTCAACCTACAGTGTAACAACATCAAGCCAAAGCTATTATACAAGTAGTTCTATCTTTCCTATTTCAATTTTTTGAAAATAGATAAAGTACATGTCCCTTTCTTGGTGTTTTGAATGTTTGTGTTTGTGAATTACCATTCATTTAAATCTCAGGTTCACTGAGAATAGCCAAACATAGAAAAATGAATTTTTAATTCACCCTTTAGCCTAGATATTACAAAAATTGACTATATCTCTTCATTGTAGTAAGTAAATAGCCTTTAATAAATGGAAAATGTATTTTTTCTAGTCCTCTAGTTTTCTATAGTAAGTAAATAGCCTTTAATAAATGGAAGATGACCTTGATGCAAATAGACCTTACAATTGTATTTTTTCCAGTTCTTTGGTTTTTTGTAATTTCCTCAAAATATAAAATCACAACTTAACCTCTTTGGGATCTGCATAATGTTTATGTTTGTCTTGAGCACCTTTGATATCTTTTCTTATGGAATGTATCTGCTTGTCCATTTCATCGAGCATTTGCCTTGAAACTTCTACCTTAATTAGAGAATTAGACCAGGTCAAGGGTGTAAGGGGAGGAAAGAAGATTTGGATACCAAAACATGAAGCTATCACCCTAAACATAGGGAATACCAAACATGGCAAACCTCAACACCAACACCCAGTCCCACAACCATAAATTCTGTACACCTCAAGAAGAATAACTCAAGGAAATTCTAGGTAGTACCAAAGATGGTACTAGAAGCTTAAGGCTACTACACTCTAGGAGAAGGCAAATCAGATAAGGAGTTTTTCTAGAGTCCCCTATAGTAAATATGCAACCAAGAAAGGGAGACCGAACTCCACCCCCAGAAGAAAAGAAGAGTGCTAGGCAAGCCATAAGGACTTCAAATAATATGGAGATGAAATCCATAAGAACCTCCTTGCAGACACAGTACTAATCCAAATAATATCTTTAAATAGGTGCATTAAGAGAAAGGAAAAGGTAATACCTTTAAATGCTTGTTCTAAGGGAAAGGAAAAGGTAATATCTCTAAATACCTACTAAGGGAAAGGAAAAGATATTTAAAGGTAAAACCTTTAAATATCTTTAAAACCTACTAAAGGGAAAGGAAAAGATATTTAAAGATAAAACCTTTAAATACATGCTCCAAGGGAAAGGAAAAGGTATTACTCTTGGAGAGGGTATTTAAAGGGTAATACCTTTAAATGCATGCCCAAGGAAAAAAAAGGGTAGTAGAAACACAAGAATCCATTCTAAATGAAGGGATGGATCCATTCTTACTAGGAAATATTCTTGAGCCTAAGCTATAAAGCTATACCCAAGCCCAAGAACACCTAGTAAAGAAAGCTGCTCAAATCTCCTCAACTCGCAAAACCAAGCCTAACAAGAAAAGGACCTATGGCTAGAGTGCGCATTTATATTCACTATCTAGAGTATGTAATGCAATCTCAATGCCATAAACTAGCTAAGATATGAACATGTTATTTTAATGTAGCATCAATAAGCCAAATGGAACAAAGGACTATAACATCAACATCATGTGGCATAACCAAAGAATAACTGAATATATTTATAATTGATAATGTTTTCACAACAAAACTAGAGTGTTGTTATATATCACAAGAGCATGAATTTGATATCACAAGAAAGGTAAATAAAATATCTTATCTTGTTGTTTGTTCCTTGATTCCCATCTTCTTTCATTGAGCCTGAATTCATCTATGTTATTGTCGAGGTTGTTGCCGTTCATGTGTGAATCCTCTCTTAAGGCACAAAATCAATAGAATTATACAATTTTTAGTAGGCTTTTGTTTGTGTGAAATCACTAATATATGTGTTGTGTGTCTTCTTCATTTTTTAATAGGGGGAAGGCTTCTCACAAACTACCACATGCAGTTTGTATAATCCCACATAGAGTGGAGGGGCTCTAGATATTAGGTTATATATATAACTTTGAACATATTTTGCTTTCATCAAAGAAAATGACTTAGCATAGAGGTTAATGCATGCCTTGAATAGATAATCTAACCAAGAATGGATGCAACTCATAGCATGACTTCCATCATGTTCACTAATGGAATGATAGAGATGCAAGTAGTAGCTCTAAGATGATTAAGA
Source organism: Cibotium barometz (assembly GCF_041138505.1). Lineage (NCBI taxonomy): Eukaryota > Viridiplantae > Streptophyta > Polypodiopsida > Cyatheales > Cibotiaceae > Cibotium > Cibotium barometz. The sequence goes on along the minus strand of NC_141073.1, from coordinate 33,732,143 downwards.
GAATGCAAATGTAATGATAGAGATGTAGTAGTAGTTGAGATGACAAAGAGGATGCAAATTTAATTATAGAAATGCTAGTAGCTGAGATGAAGCAAATGATGCTAAAAGAAGGAGGATATTCAGTCTGACACATGAAGGTCTGAGAATGCCAAATATCCCAATCATCCATCAAGTGGAAAAGTTGACCACCCATAGAAGTTACACAAGGTGTACTCACCTCAATGTTAGAAGGTATTGTGATGATGAGAACTGCCCTAACCTCCTCTTATTAAAACATTAATAAATTTCATGAGTAGTATGTGCATGGCAACAAAGATGCATATCATGTGAGTAGTACTACACGTGGCAACAAAGATGGAGGTTACCGAGATAACAACGTTATATTATCAGCATATCTCATAAACTATTCACTACACAAATAGATAAGTAGACCAATGGATTCCCTCAAAGCAAAGGACTTGGAGATCACAAAGGAAAATGAGGAGAAGATAGTGACATAATCCCAAGGAGAAGAACACACGGTAGCTCAAGGTAAAATCAGCATATCCCATGGACCACGAATCATTGTACAAGTAGATGATAAGCAAACTAATAGATTCTCTCCCAAAAAAAAAAAAAGGACGTGGAACACACTATACAAATAGATGATAAGCAAACTAATAGATTCTCTCAAAGCAAAGGACTTGGAGCACACAAAGGAAAGCTGAGGAGAAGAGAGTGGCACAAGCCCAAGGCAAAAAAGAGAAGATGCTTAAAATCCAAGGATCAAGGTAATTTTTATCTTTTTTGAATCCTTGGATTTTACCTTGGGCCGCTAGCAAAAGCTCAAGAAGAAAAAGAGCAGATGCTTAAAAGCCATCAAGATGTGATAATCCATTTAAAGGAGCAAATGCAGAAGGCACATGCCAAGGATGCATTTTAAGTTCAAGGTGAGCTAGTAGCCCAGGCAAGAAGGGAGATGTAGACATCCATAAAAATAGCCAAGGAAGTAGAGAGAAAGTATACAGGAATTACAAGAAGCTAGTGCCTTAAATAGAAAGGATATGGGTGAATACATGCAAATAGAAACAATATGGGGGGTCAACATTTTATTGCCTTAAATAGAAAGGGTTGTAAATAGAAAGCATATGGTGTATAGTGTGTTCTATTTACAACCCTTTCTATTTACCAAGGAAATGCTCAATCATCTAATAAAGGCACATGCATGCAAGGTTGCTACCCCTATTAGCTAACAAAGTTAATAATCAATTCCATAGCCAAAAGAAAGTGGAAGAGACTAAGTCCAAGGAACCTATAAATGAAGAAAGTATGAATACAACAATGGAAGAGGGTAAGGAACTTATAAAAACAGATACAAAGGAAATCCTTTCAACCTTAGGGAAAGATACACCAAAGAAGGGCAAAAGAAAAGGATAAAGATGCCGCCAAGCCCCATAAACATCATGAGGATGAAGATAAAGAAGTCCATAACAACATGTCACGTTCCCCTCCACCACCACACTAGGAAAATTATGAGCTCATTTTGGGGCCCTCTGCTGTTTCTCTCTCTGAAAAATGGGGCCACGATGAAATTTGAGCACATCATTCCCAATTTTTTGAAGTTGGTAGATTTAGAATGTACGCTTCAAGATCTTTCCAATGGTATATAACATGATGGAGTTATAACATAGGATAGTGAAGCTCCCCAAAAAGTGGTTTCAAAAGTGATGATGTGGCATGTAACGTTACATTTTGGCATCTTAAATATTGTTTGTGGTGTATCTTGAGCATTACTACTTGAAAGTTGTTGGAGATTGTATATTTAAAATCTACTCATCATCATAAGCTTCTCAATGATATGCCACATGGAGGGGTTCTAACATAAGATTGATATGGCTCACCATGGCCCCATTTTTTAGAGAGAGAAAGAGCATGAAGCTCCTTAGAGGGCCCCAAAATAAGCTCATAATTTCCCTAGTATAATGTTGCCACCTAATCTGTAATTTACTACACATGTGGATGAATCTACAGGGATAGAGGTGCTAAGGTGCATTGTATCACAACCTTTGTCTAGCATCAGGGATATGCTCAACATACTCTTGGATGCTTAATTGCTAAATAAAACACAAGGTATACCTATAGTGTGTGGACCATTCATTATGCCAAGTATTACCTTTAGTTGAGCAGCCTGCCATGATCCAAAGGACTCATGATTTGATACATTGATTCTTTAAACATGCCAGATGTTGTTCAATTTAAATTGAATTACGCACTTCAAATGGTCAAGTGGGTAAAACAAAGTGCTCAATTGAGTTCCTATTAAAAATAGACATACTGGGACCAAAACTAATACAAGCCATGCAAACACATGACATATCATTGACATAAACTTCCATGTAAATGAGTTTAAGGCATAGAATTCCTTTGAGAATCCCAAACTGATGGCTATATCATTATACATAATGCTCCAAGACTTGATATGCATGAAGTACAAAGCCTTGACAACATGTATGCATGAGCATGCCTGAATCAAAAATACAACTTGGACACCCTTAACTTGGACACACTTAACTTGCCAAGGCCATAACTTGAGATCTACAACTCGCATGGGTAGTGAAAAAAACATCTGCACAGAACATGTTTTCCATCATGTATGTCTACAACTTATAAAATTGGGCACTCTAGCAAAATTTATTACTATTCAAGAGGGAATTTTGTTTGTTATGGAAGCACCCTTTGTTGGGAGTTCACCGCTTGGAATTTTTGGGGCTTGTTTTGAGAGGTTGCTTTCATCTAGATTTCAATGCCATTTGATGTTATCAAGTTCTAGTCCTAGATGAGTCTGAGGCTCATTTGATCCACAACACTAAATTATCCAAGAAGAGCGCAAAAAATTGCTAAAAATAGCACTGATGAGACAGAATGGACTCAAACTTGGCATGTAGGTAGTCCAAGCTATCGATTACAATAAGTGTATTGCTGAGGTCTAAGAATAGGAAATTAGTGAGTGAATTATAGTCAAGCATGGAAAACTAAGAGGTTTCTATACGCACTCCGTTTTAGACACCTAGGATCATTATCCAAGAAGAGGGTAAAAAATTGCTAAAAATAGCACTGATGAGACAGAATGGATTCAAACTTGGCATGTAGGTAGTCCAAGATATCGATTACAATAAGTGTATGCTGAGGTCTAAGAACAGGAAATTGGTGAGTGAATTATTATCAAGCATGGAAAACTAAGAGGTTTCTATACGCACTCCGTTTTAGACAGCTAGGATCATTGCTCAAGCATGTGAGCTGACAAGGGTGGACTACAAGGTATGGACACACAAAATCACTGCTCATCTCAGGAATGTGAGTTGACAAGGATGGACTATAGGGTATGGACCTTTGTTGTGCAAATCCTTTTCCAGAAAGGATCAACAAGCTATGAGATATCATGAGGCATAGCATGCTCTTTTCCTAATGATTTTTGATTCCCTAACTAAGAAATGCTTTTGCCTTTTTCTCAAAAGAGACCTAAAAAGGCTTCAAAATGGTCCAAAGCTACTATGCAATAAGGAGATTAGGTGCAAATTTGAAAAGCTAAATCAAACTAAGATTAAATTGCTTAATCAATTAATATGAGTAAGGATCGATGCCTACTAATAATAAGCAAATCTCAACAACTAAAGTCAAATTATGCGAGCCTTTTTCAATTATGAAAAAGTTTCACCTAGGTAGAGAAACTTTTTTACTCTCACAATTATTCACTTTAATCCAATATCAACCACCCCTTCACTAAAAATTAATGCAAGCACATGGAAAAGTTTAGGTCCTCATGAGAGAAAGAAGATAATAAAAATTGGATTAGTAATAACTCATTGATTCATTAGTAAAAAATCAAAGAATTTGAGACACTAAAAATTAGTGATTTGAAGCTATGATCAACTCAATCTTGCTCTCTTGATCATCATGGTATTTTTAATATTTTGAATCAAACCCAGTTTGCTGAGAGTGAGTTATGAGCTAATTAGTCTTCTTTGGCTAGATGAACTAGAAAGGTCATATTTTTTAATTAGAAAAAATAAGTGTAATTAGCCTAATTAATGGTTCTTAAGTGATTTAACTATTAAGCTATACGTCAAAAAATGTAATCCTCATTACCCTAATTAAATTTTAATTAGCCTACTGGTTAAAACACTTTTCCCCCTTCACTATAATACTACAGCAACAAATGAAGTTAGAAGTGCTTGGGGATACTCCAATTGCCCATTTGTAGGTTCCCAAAGGGAGGACGCTTAATGCAACTAGCTCTCTTCAAACAACTCCCATGGTTGTCACTCCTCCAAGGGCTTCCCCCTCACACTAAATGAAGCTAATGGTGTTGTAAGAGGATACATGCAAGGGCTCACTATCTCTCACTCTCTCTCACTCACACAAGAGAAGATAAGGTAAAGAAGAAGCATCACCACATAGGAGCTCTCAATATTACACAAAGGAAATGTTTATTCTCATTGTTTGAGTTATCCTTTATACATAATTATAAGGTTTGTTGGGTAGCACCACCTAGTTTACGCATCGACATGACAGGAGGAGGCACTAGGCTACTAGTATACATGAGAAATTTGATGCCGACATTATGACACTTAACTTAGTTATCCCATTGCTTACATCGTATGTAGCACTTTAGACCAAGAAAAATTAGTAAAATATGCAATAAGTGTAAAAAAATGCTCAGGGGGGTATATAAATTACAAAGTGACGTGAAATTGATGATTGTGAAATAGATGATTTCTTGCTAGAGTGAGATCACTCATAATAGCTTTGACCGACCACATAAAAAAATATTGGCGGAGCCCATCAAACACATATTTTGCTTTATTGAAAAACTCATCTTTTAACCCCCTATCTCATAACCTCTCGCTTCTCATTTACTGCCTATCTACATTTACCCCCCCACCACATAAAAACTTTATTGGTGGGGCCCATCAAAGCCATCTGCCCAGTTAACCAACGTAAAGTGGTTAATAAATATTTCTTAATTTAAAAAAACTCACTTTTTACCCCCTATCTTGTAACCTTCCGCTTCTCATTTACCTCCTATCTACATTTTACCCCCCTATTAACCTATGGCGGACATTGAGACGTATTACTTTTTACGTCATATAATTATTTTACGTATTCTGACTCATGGGCCGGGCTTGTCGGCGCACCACATGTAAAGGGTAAGGGGATTGGGTGATCGCCGATGAGAGGCGCACCTCGAATTTCATCAGGATAAGGGTTAGGATTGGCCGCCCATGTGTGAACGGCTAGGTCACATATAAAAGTCAAATGTAACCTAAAACCTCTCATTCTCTATGTTGAATACAAGGAGTGCTCTTCTTCTCCATCTCCTTCTCCAGCCTGTGTGTGTGTGAGAGAGAGATAGAGATAGAGAGAGAGAGTATGTAGTAGCGATCGAGCATTGCGTGGTGGCACGGCGACGACAGCGGCTCCTTCTTCATCGCGGCGCGAGAATACTTCACGATGGCGGTCTGAGCAGTGAGTGACACACCATTGCTCCCTGTTTTGAGCTTGCTGGTTTCCTGGTTGTGTGCTTGCAACCATTCGTGTGGCTCGCACACAGTGCTGCTTGGCAAGTCCCTAGCTCCAACACGTGCGGCAAGAGCGCACATTTTTGGCACCGCTACCGGGGACGTGCACCAAGCTCCAGATGCAGCTTGGGCTGCTGTTTGAAGTCTATTTTATCCTGCAGGAAAGGCAAAGAGAGGCGTGTTTGTGTGTTTGCTGCTATTCTTCAGTCATTTTTCAGTTCTGTTTTCTTCATTTTTTGCACATTTCAGTTCTGTGTGTTAGCTGTTAGTGTGTGCGTGCGCACGTGTAGACAGAGGGTAGAGGAGCTGCTGCGCGCTACTGGCGCCACAGCAGCAAGCGGCCAGCCCTAGGTGCACATGAGCCAAAACATTATCCTCAAGATTTTTTTTCTAAAAATATTTTTTAAGTTAAAAAACAAAATTAAAAAAATAAAAAATAAAATAAAAAATAAAAAATTTAAATCAACCCAACCCGCATGGAAAGAAATTTTTTATTGGAAAAAAAAATTAAAAAAGAAAAAACCCCCAATCGACCCCGACCTCGGCCTCAGTCTTTTGGTATATATATAGGAGAGTGAGCCTCCATAGCTTTCTCTCAAGTGAAAGCTTAAGGGGAGTGAAGCTCTATATGTAGTCTACCCCCCCAAGGAGTGGAGTGGGCATGTGGGACAAAGCCTTCACCTTTCCCCCCACAGCCACCCTTGGACTTTTTAATTTAAGCCTCACACCTAGGCACAAATAGAGTGTTCTGAGGGCCACGGGAGCTCCGGATAGGCGAACGATGTGCTGTAAAGCACGCTAGGACCTCTTTAACGATATGCTCGTCTTGAGCTATCACACGCCTTAGTCCAGTTTCGACCATAAGTAAGGGGGTAAAAACGGGTTGAAAACAAGACAAAAACAAGTAAAAACGGGGTGCGAAACACCTGAGAAACCACTCGTGTGGGCTTCAAGGGTAGTTACCAACGCCCGTTGGATAACCACATCACATGCATCTATGCAGGTGCTAGAGTCTGAGCAACTAGAAAGCGTTTCAGTTTACGCAGGCTCACACCATCCCTCCACGTTAGCATCTTGGCCTTCAGTTGGAACCCAAGGAAGTGCAATCCAAGATCCACGAATAGCGGCTAGTGACTCGTCCTCTGATCTGAAGTCATGGAAGGGCATCCTACCCAGAACTCTGAGAAAGCAAGCCGAAACGTGCCAGTTTGGGCCCCACAACCCAGATCTAGCATGTTTAGTCGTCTAATAGAGACTTTTAGTAGAGCTACACGCTCTTAACCTGCACATTGAAGTAAACAAAGGAGGTGGGGAAGTAGATTCGCCATTCACATCTCATGTAGACCCTGCTAAAGAGTGTCCATGTGGATATTCTACCCACTTCATGTAATGAAGGCCCTACTGAGCTACCACCTTCTAACGCTCTTCCTAAAGTAGAGGCCCCTAGAAGTCAAACCACAAGAAGTGACATTACGTCCACTTCGAGAGAACCTTTTGGCACGCCAAGTTTAGATGGGATATTGCTCAATGAAAATTGGGAATATGACCTACACACGGAGACTCTGACTGACCTATACACGGGTTACACATACCATGTAGGTTGGTTTAGAAGTCATATGATCTACATCTAGTGCCACCAATCTAGATGAACAACAACAAATGATATATAAAGTTATCCATAGAATTATCCAATTCGAGAGGCAGAATAGGGGAGTGAACCCAGTTTCAACTGGCCCTATGAGATTTTTGGATATAGGAAAGGCTAAACAACCAACCCTGTCGCAATTGGAGACTCCCTCGTCGGTGAGTCCCGTAGATCCTTCGTATGTTGTTTTGCCTGGAGTCTCAATGTAAGTTGAGCCCACGAGCAGTAACTTTAGCTTTCCAACTGCTCAACTTTCCATTAGGGAATCCGCAATGCCTACTCCGATGATGAGCATGACGGAAAGTGCACCCGTTACCACAGTAGTTAGTACAACACCGCTATCTAGTGGTACAGTACCTACAACAGTGCATACCAGTGCATAACGACCATATGTACCTATCGCTACTCATGCTCATGTAGCTCCTACGCCTCCTGTTATGCCAATGGCGTATGCTCCATGAATGCCTTATCAGAACCCTTATCCAAGAGAGGAGCTATGCCTAGTTACATATCATATCCTGCGTCAGTTGCATACATACCAAGACCAATGCCAACTTCTATCAACCAAGCCATCCCAGAAGTGCCTCCACCAGCTATGCCTGCTCACTTAGGTGATCTAGCAGCGTTTGCTCAAACGATCGGACGATCTATTTTGCAGAAAACATGCGTGGAATACCCCTGAGAGAGAGCCTAGAAGCAAGGCGGTACAAGTTGCCAAGCTCACTCAGAACTTCAGTGGTGGTAATAACGAAGATGTTAGGAAGCACATTGAAGTTTTTGAACACGTGTGTGATTCCTTCGAAGAGCACAATGAGCTACATAAGTGTAAAGCCTTAGGCTTAACCTTGAGTGGAAAAGCCGGAGATTGGTATCGAACTTTAAGGGTTGAAGTGCGTACTCACTATCCCACTCTCAAGAGATTGTTCTTGAAAGAATACATACGTGAGGGTGTGCTTTGGGGTGTAGCATCTCAACTCCAAAAAGCTGAACGCGAGGAAGGAGAGTCAGTGAGAGAATTTATTAGTCGACTAAAGCATCTGAATTCTCGCTGTACTCCCGATGAGCGCTTCAATAACAACCAACTTCTTAATAGATTCATCCGAGGATTACGCCACGAGGACACATACAATGGCCTAGTCATTAGAGGTCTTATAACGTGGGAAGCAGTCACTGCCAATGCAATCCAATTAGAAGACAACTTGATGATTGCAGGTAAAAAGGTGTCTTCGGAGACAAAGTCTGTTAGTTCGCAAGTATCTGGGCACAAGCCAATGACTGTAAAACCTGTTGCCAAGGAGCCCAAGATATCCGAAATATCTAGCTGACCTTACTAAAAGGCTCTCCAAGAATACTTTAGGGGTAATCGAGCTCCTCAAAATAGCCATATGTACCCAAGAAGAGAGCAACAATGGTGTTCGGTTTGCTTAGGACCACATAGCACGAGTGAATGTCCCACATTCAGAGTTCAATTCAATGGGACTTACAATACATATGGTAAGTATGGCCATCAATCTAAGGATTGCCTAGCACTTAAGCGTATGTTAGCAAATCAGGCACCACTAGCTTGGTCAAACACACCACCTCAAGTACCCGCACTGATGCCTGCACCACCTGTCGAGCAACCGTCACAACACATAGTTCTAAGGAACCCAAATTTAGTCCAGTCTGTGCCGTTACCACCGCCAGTGCTGCTAGGACCACAACCTCCGCATCCGAGGGTTACCCCTATAAACCAGATGGGTTGTGAGTCACATAGTGCAAAACCTGTATATCAAGCGGCTGCTCTTGCCCCACAAGAGGGTAAAACCTTAATACCTTTGCCAGGAGACCACCTCTTCAATGCTACGATTGTGGTGGACCGCACCGCGTAGCAGAGTGCCCTAATAGGCTACAGAAGATCACTACTCAAATGCAACCAAATCAAGGGAGCACGTCCTCGGGAATGCTGGTACTTACATGTAATCGTTGTGGCATAGATCATTTGATTGCTCAATGTCCACATAATCCAAGTGCACCCAAGATTACGCCATTGAATTTGGTTGAGGTCACCAATGAGGCACTAGGAACCACACCTATTGTACTCACAAATGTAGTCACAACACGGTCAATGCTTCAAAATCAAAACTACATTCTTGAAGAGAGGGATACTGCATCAATTGCTTGAGCAAAGAAAAAGAAAACACGACGGAAGAGATCGCTTAATGCCACAAGCTCCAAACCTAGTTCAAAGACTAATATAGGGACAGGAGACGACCCTGTGTATATGAATGATCCTGAAGATGATTTTGATTCAATAGAAACCATGGAGACCAAAGCCAATACTTTAAGGGAGGAACCCACTCGGGAGCGCAACGAAGGAGAATCAAGCAAAGACATAAATCGGGGGAAACAAAAGGAAACTCTTCCTGCCTCCCACAAGCAAGTCAGCTAATGCCCTCTTGGCTACCCAGACTGACTGAGACTCTCAAAGACAAGCCACGTGGGCCAAAAACCCTCAAGAAAAAGATTGAGACTTACCCAAACCTAGTAGAGGAGATTGAACAAGTGCAATACTTAAGGGGTTTGGTGGAAGAAACACAAAGAGAACTGGAGCCAGAACTTAGAAAAATCAAGATCCCAGACACAATGTTTCCTACACAAGTTCAGCCTCATAGGAGCCATAAACCGTTAGCTATACCTAGTATCATTCGGGAAGAAAGTAAGGATAGGACATCTCAGGAAGTGGGCAGACACCCTTCTTGCTTGAAAGAATGTTTAGTGAGGGAATGCCTGACCCCATCGAAGAGGAAGTGATTCCATCTTCACCAGTCCCTAGTCAAGGGCCTATATCTCAAAAAGTACCGTTGAATGTGTCCAAACTAATGGATTTCATGTCCTCTGAAATCAGAACCACGATCATATCCAAGTTATACGGAGATCCTGAGCTATTCTTAGCTCTTCGGGAATTTCTCAATGGAGAACTGAAGGTGGGGAATTTGCAAATATGAATAGACCCGACACGCTTCAAGATGTGGAGGAACATTTGGATCCACAGCCCAACCTAGATGAAGACTCGGTCGTTGAAATACCTGTTAACAAGTTAGGACAGTACTTTGAAGGTGACGAATCTAATGCAACCCTCCCCATTACTACAAAGGGATTAACGCTAAAGGGAATACTTGATGGTGGTGCTGGAGTGAGCATTGTGACTAAAAATTGCTAGGAATCTATGGGAAGACCTCACCTAGAAGTCACAAACATAGTGGTTAAGATGGCAAACGAAACTATAGCTAAACCTATTGGAATACTAAGGGACCTTAAGATCAAGGTTCTGGGATACAAGGTAAGGCATACCTTCATTGTAATGGATTTCTCTGAGCATCCTATGTCATATCAAATGATCTTAGGACATCCTTTCATGAGGGAAGCACAAATGGTGCATGATTAGTCGAAAAACCATGTCTACTTACAATTCCAGGACTCTGTCATTCGAGTTGATCTTGAGAATGGTTGCGTGCATCCTTTAGGAAACAAGGTTATCATTGATAATCGATCGGATACCACTATTCACTCAGCACCATTAAAGTATTGCTATACATGCAAAAAAGAGACTGATGATGGGGAAGATTCTCCTTATATGGATGTCCTACCGGGCATGACTGAGTCAGAGAACGTAGATTGGGTACACCTAGCGGCAACCATAGACACATGGGAAAATAGAGACACAAGTTGAGGGGCAAGATATGCCACCATTAGTGCCAGTAAACATGATAGGTGTTATGCACTTGACTTCTGATGGGCAAGGAAGTGGCAAACTCCCTGACACTGAAAGTAGCGAAGACTCTGACCAATGCAACTTCGAGTCTGAATCTCCAGAAGAAACTGACTCTGAGCCTGATAGGGGGTATGAATTGAATATTCACCCAAGTGTGGAAGCCATGTGCTCAAGGCCTAGGACAGAAGGCCTAGGAAAGTAACCTCTTGCAGTTCATCTGAGAGTGAGGGGGCACAAGTGGATCGATCAAGTGAGTCTGAATCTGATATAAACAAAAATCAGAAACTATGTAACAAGAAGACGAGACATAAGCGACAACGCTATCGAGCTAATGTATGAGCTAGAATAAACAAAGAGAGATCCACTGCAGAATGGCTTAGTTATGTAGGAGCATATGACGCTCATCGAAAGTTAGTGGATAATTGGGGAGAATACCTCCAAAGTGTCATGTGGTGTAGTCCGCAACCTCATGACATCGCCCAATTAGAAATCGAAGAGAAGCCGAAACTAAGTCATACTGTGAGAGAAGGCATCAAAACCGAAAGTTAGCTCAGCAACAAAAGGAAGCGGAATTTAAAGAAAAAAGCATGGCACAACAAGAACCGGTAGACTTACACCCAGCACCCGAGCATTTCAAATCTTTTGCCATGGGGGAACATAAAGTCGCTACACAAAAGCCCAACGAACACCTACCAATGGGAGAAGCGGTGTCTACGATGGCCCGGTGGTAGTTAAGGAGATAGAACTAGCAGATCCAGGTAAGGAGTCTAAACCAATTTTTATTGCTCAAGACCTCACCAAGACGGAAGAAGCTACACTTAAGATGCTTCTTAAAGAATTCAAGGACATATGTGCTTGGACATACCATGATATGAAGGGTGTTCCACCCTCTGTGGTGCAACACACAATTCCAATGATTAGCACTGCTAAACCAGTCCAGCAACGTCCCTACCCAATGAATCCTAAGTATGCAAAGATTGTACAAGAGGAAATTGAAAAGCTTATAAAATGTGGATTCATATACCCTATTGAGCACTCAGACTGGGTTTCTCCGATAGTCATTGTACCAAAGAAGAATGGGAAACTCAGAGTGTGTGTTGATCTCAAAAAGGTTAATGCAGCCACCAGAAGAGATCATTACCCCTTGCCATATTCGGAACATGTGCTTGAAAGAGTTGCAAGCAAGGAGGGTTATAGCTTTTTAGACAGGTACTCTGGTTATAATCAGATCACAATTGCAGTAGAGGACCAAGCTAAAACAGCTTTTATAACGGAGTTTAGAGTGTTTGCCTTTCGCGTCATGGCCCTTGGCTTAACCAATGCACCTGCAACATTCCAACGATTGATAAACACAGCATTTAAGGAATATCTAAGGGACTTTTGTGAAGCCTTCTTAGATGATCTTTGTGTTCATTTCTCTTGGGACGAGCACTTGATGTGTTCACGAAAAGTATTTGAAAGGTGTAGATTATATCGCATTACGCAGGCCTTTTTTGAAGAGGCAGAGGAGGATTCAATAGAATCTAACCCGCCTCTATGATACCCAATTAAGCTACAGAGTCCTTACGGGAAGGTGCTATATAATGCATTATTGGATACGGGAGCTTAACACAATTTGTTGTCATATGGAGTGTGGTTTCAACTTGGAAAATCACCCTTATCCAAGAGTACCATCCAAGTTAAGGGTATCAATAAGAAGAAAACCATTGTCTCGGGAATTCTGCACACTCCTGTTGCCTATGTGACAAGGGGACTGTGGTTCAAAGCTTTTTGGTTAGGCGTGCTGGTACCATGGAGGGACTGTAAACTTAGGGCGCAAATGGATGTTAGCCACCAAGTGCAATATTGATTGGGCAACCAGGCAAGTTACAACGCAAGAACCAGAGCTCTCAGCCTTACCACTCAGGGTCTCGCACCTAAGCCATCAACTCTAGACAAAACGCTAGATAAGGAAAAATCACAAAGTCAAGTGGCTACACCATATTTGATTGTTTACCACCCACCATATTTGATTGTTTGCCACCCCTCTAACGCTTCAATGCCAAGAGTGGAGACAGGCAGTGTGGTCCCCAAGGCTCTGCTTACTTTACCGAAGAGTACATACAAATGGGTCCCAAAAGCTTCTTAACAACTACCTCTACTAGTCAATTTCGTTCAGACAAGAAGCCTCGTAGTAGGAAAGCAGCTACCCGCCCTAGAAAAGGCAAGGTAACATCACGTTGGATTCCTAAAATATTATTAGCAGCCCAAGGGTACTACGAAGGGAATGACCAGATTTGGGTCCCTAAACATAAGCTGAATTCCTCTGCATCGCCTTAAAAAACTATTAAGCCAAATGCTGCCACCACCAAAACGACAATTCAAGACCGTGGTAAGGGAAAGGTAATGGCGTACTCCACACCACTTCTTCCAGAGCTAGTTTGGATTCCCAAACGATATCGATCGATACCACCTAGCTCTCAGGAAGGGGGGAGTCACATGAAGCTTCTAGCTCCTCATGCCATTCACACGTTGATATAGAAGTTTCTGCACGCTCTACACCTACCCTTGTCAATACCCACCAAGAAACCAATGAGTCTACGTCTCCCCTTGTAAATGTATCATTGCTTCCTCCCTAACCTTCTCCCCGGACCATGTAACTCCCAAATTCGAGGGAATGTATATATATAGCTTCATACACAAAAAAGAAAAGAAAAAGGAAAAAAAAAGCAAGAGCACATTAAGAGGAGAGTTATCCGCACACAATTAGAAACAAGATTGACCTGTCTTCATGAACCTACTCATGCTATATCTGTGTTTGCAGATATGGCAGATGTACGAGCACCACACACTTCATCCACTCCCACCTTTGGTGAGAGGTATCATTTGAACCTTTCTCAGATATTTCACATGTGCTATCCTATAATTAAAACCGAATTGGGTCATATAGATGTACTAGCCAGCGAGGGAAATGTTGAGGAATTAGAATGGCTAATTCGCCTATTGACCACGACTGACCCCTACTCCATAGAGGACGTATCCCCGATAGCCCAAGTCTTTACTTTTCCACAGGATGACTATCCTCGCATAGTTACATTCTTGACGAGTCTATGTGGATGGGAGGACGAAGAAGATATATCTAACGATGAATGGACGGATGAGACTCATGGCACTACCGAGACTCATTCTATTTATTTGGATGATGCGGATAGAGGCTTAGCCTTAGGGCTACAGCTAGAACTCTACAACATCCTCTTACCGTGATCCTCAGTATTAGTGTGGTGACTGGTAGGTAGATTAGTGTTTTCAAGTTGTTTCTAGTTTTTTGTCCTTAAACGAGTCCTTATTTTTTCCAACTGATGTGCCTCTTGAGGTATAGTGCTTGTTAGTTAATTGTACAGGTTAAAAAGTTTGAGGTGGGTTTGCTTTCATAGTCCTGGGACTGCCGCAAGGTTCATACATGGATATCTACATCAAATTGCGGGCATTTCTCATCGAATCAAGGAGATCTCCAAAATACAGGTGTAATTCTTCCATGCCCACTCTCTTTCATTTTTACTGTTCAATTAATTGCATGAACTATAATGCATGACCACATGGAATTTGTCAAGCACTACTTAGTTTTTAAAGTTGCCTAAGCTGTTAGTGTATTCATTAATTGAGTTTAACCTTATTTTAGAAATTCTTGGGAATGCATGATGTCTTTAGTTAACCTTGGAATATGGTTGTCTTAGGTCTAGGGTTAAAACCATCTTAATGCTTGAACAACCTGGCCGTGTGTGTTCACCTCTAAGACATAGCTTCTACCCCTTTGTCGAAAGGATGTAAGAACGCATGATAATTTGGGAGCAAAAATCCAAAGAGATAAATAAAAAATAAAAAGAAAGGCCTACAAAAAATGGCAATGTATGTCTGTTATGTGCTTTCATGTCGGCCTATCGCCCTATTGACACTTGGTAGGAGAGGAGTATTCCACTCCAGACCGATGCCCTGGGTTGGTAGGGGGTAGCCTTGCCTAAGGTGAGCTAGTAGATTCCTGGAGAAGGCCTTGTGGTAAACATGGCAACAAGGTCGATGCTAGTTTTGCTTTAGGGAGGTCGCCATTGTTTGTAAAAATTGTCACAGCATAAAAGAAATAAAGGCAAAAGACTCCTATGACTCTGATATTTCTTGTGTCCTTAGGCTCTTGGGATTAGCTTGTTCTTAGAATAGACACATTGTGGTCATCTGTTTATTTATCAAGCTTGGTAATTTTTCTTGACTTAGGCCAGTTGTAGACCTTGATTAACCTTCGACACCTTGCTAACTCTTGAATTACTTTCAATAATTTTAAACTCCTGATAATTTGCTACGCTAGCTCCTTAATGTGACCTCTTAAACTAGGTTCTCAACTTCCATTGTGGTCTAACATGCTTGATTTTATTTTTGGTACACTCTATATCTTTTGAAGACCAAGCATGCTTTCACTCTACTTCCCTATTTTGCAGATACAGTCTACCACAACAAACCCTGTCGAGCTTACCATACCATAGCTTCCGAGGACGGAATCTACATCAGGAAGGGGGGCATGTGGCGGACATTGAGACATATTACTTTTTACGTCATATAATTATTTTACGTATTCTGAGTCATGGGCGGGCTTGTCGGCACCACATGTAAAGGGTAAGGGGATTGGGTGATCGCCGATGAGAGGCGCACCTGGAATTTCATCAGGATAAGGGTTAGGATCAGTCGGCCATATGTGGGCACCCATGTGTGAACGGCCAGGTCATATATAAAAGTCAAATGTAACCTAAAACCTCTCATTCTCTGAGTGTTGAATACAAGGAGTGCTCTTGCTTCATCTTCTCCATCTCCTTCTCCAACGTGTGTGTGTGTGTGTGTGTGTGTGTGTGTGTGTGTGTGTGTGTGTGTGTGTGTGAGAGAGAGAGAGAGAGAGTGTGTGTGTGTGCGTGTAGCGATCAAGCATTGCATGGTGGTGGCACGGCGGCGCGGCGAGGCAGTAGAGCGGCGGCGGCGGCGCCTTCTTCATCGCGGCGCGAGAATCCTTCACGGCGGCGGTCTGAGCGGTGAGTGACACACCATTGCTCCCTGTTTTGAGCTTGCTGGTTTCCTGGTTGTGTGCTTGCAGTCATTCGTGGCTCGCACACGGTGCTTGGCAAGTCCCTAACTTCGACACCTGCGGGCGGGCGGCAAGAGCGCACACCCCCTAAATCTTTTTCCTTAAAAAAATAAAAACCATTGCTATCACGCCCATCGTTTCTAACTGCCTCTAACCCCACCTTTTTTCGTGTTTGTTATTTTACTTTTATTTTTTATTCTTAACCCCCTCCCCCACGCCCATCTTTTTACTTTTCTAATTTTGATCCCCCTCTCCCACACCCATCTTTTTTTTTATTTTTATTTTTTATTTTCTCTTTATAAAACCCACACATACATAAACACAACACACACATACTCTCTCTCTCTCTCTCTCTCTCTCTCTCTCTCTCTCTCTCTCTCGTAATAGAAGATATATTACTAAAATTACTTTACAAATGGCCACATGGCTGCCATGTGATGTACTAGCTTTCCCCCCCTCACTAAATTACTCTAAACCATAGGTGTAGCTCGGAGTACCCTCATCCAATATATAGCCTTGTCATTCTCCACCAAATGAGATGACCGCAAGGTTAACCAGATATGCCACAAATGTGTCCACCTGAAAAAATGAAAGAAAACTGAATGTTCTGGGTTATCCGGCCCATTCAAAATCTTGCCAAAAAATCCAGTCTTTAGCATTTACGGGCCAATCTGTCAATGGAATTCATACGCGAGAAAGAAAATCCCACACCTTCTTTGCCAACGAACATGGAATCAAAAGATGAAGGCATGTTTCCAAGCATACAAAACACACAATTACCAGAAGCAATCCACCACTTTCATGACTGGTCCCCCAATGGTAGGCCTCCAACTAGCATGTGCCATAGGAACACCTAATGTTCCATACCCTATTAGCCTTCTCTCTCTCTCTCTCTCTCTCTCTCTCTCTCTCTCTCTCTCTCTCTCTCTCTCTCTCTCTCATAATTGAAGATATATTACCAAAATTACTTTACAAATGGCCACATGGCTGCCATGTGATGTACTAGCTTTCCCTCACTAATTACTTCAAACCACATGTGTAGCTCGGAGTACCCTCATCCAATATATAGCCATATCATTCTCCACCAAATGAGCTGACCGCAAAGGAAGATACTTGCCACAATAGTAGCCCTTTTATATGGCCTATGTAAGCTGTAATACCCACTTTTGCATCAAACCAGATATGCCACAAACCTGTCCACCTTAAAAAATGAAAGAAAACTAAATGTTCTGGGTTATCCGGCGGCCCATTCAGAATCTTGCCAAAAATCCAATCTTTAACATTTACAGGCCTATCTGAAATCCATATGCGAGAAAGGAAACCCCACACCTTCTTTGCCACCACCGGATATGAAATGAAAAGATGAATGCTCAAAAAGGTGTTGTAAATTAGCCCATACTGGCTGAAAATAAGCTCGAATTTCAGTCCACAGATCAGCCTTTTGATGAGACAATTATGGATGATACAATGGATGAGGACAGGGCAACCATAAAGGCGTCCCCAAGAGTATGCTAAAATGGTTGGTGCATACATTGTAGGATAGCAAATTAGATACTTCTTTACCTAGTAGGACACATGTAGGTTCTCATCATGCATCTTATTCTTTTATGGATCATACCATTTGACGTATCACTTTATCACCAAGATATTGGGTGCCTCATCTATCTATGTAGTACGAGGCTAGACATTAAATTTGGGGCCTCCTAGTTGAGTAGGTTTATGCACATTCCCAAAAGTAAGAATTGCCAAGCTAGTATTCAAATACTTATAGGGTGCTCAGCCCCTTGGCTTATTCTATGTTAAGGGGGGTGATGTTCAGCTACATGCTTTTAGAGATTCCGATGGCATGACGACACGTCAATGTCCACTAGTGACTTTTGCTTTCACCTTGGTGATTCATGTATATCATGGCTCGGCAGCGCAACAACAGCCTAGACAATAGTTACTTCGAGCTATGAAGTTGAGTACAAGGTAGCTTTTACAATGATTATGGAGTGTGTATAGCTCAGACGTCTTTTTGGCAGATCTCCATCTTCACTAACAGCAGCCAGAGTCCATTAGCCACCATTGCAAGGAACCCAATGTTTCATTCTCGCACAAAGCACATTGAGGTGCATTATCATTATGTCAGGGAGAGGCTCATTGCAGGAGAGATTAGCCTAGCTTATGTATCTACACACAACAATGTGGCAAATATGTTCACGAAGACTCTCTTATGAGAGAAGTTTGAAGCTTTTCGCAAAGCTTTTGGCTTATTGCCGTTTGGGGATCGATCAGCCACATGATCCATGTACATATTCACATCATCACTATAGGAGGGATTTGTAGCATTTATATGGTAGTGAACGGGCCGGGGTACTTTTTTTGTCTTTAGGAGATTTTTTTTCCAAAGTACATGTACGCACTCTTATGAGTGTGTAAGTGACCTAGTCATGTCACTTCACTTATACTTCACTCATTCTCATCAATCTACTTTGAGTATTGTGCTTCCATCTATTTCTCCTTGCTTGCTGCATCTTTGTGTGTGTTGCTAGATTAATCTCCACTCCAACAATTTGGAGCAAATGAATGCTTAATAAGGTGTTGTAAATCAACCCATATTGTTTAAAATCAGTCCATACCGGCTAAAATCAGCTCGAATTTCAGCCCACATATCAACCTATCTCAAAGAGGTAATTGTGGGTAAGGAAAGGGTATCCATACAAGTATCTAAGCATATGCCAAAATGGCTAGTGTGTAGACATTGTGGGATAGAAAATTAGCTACGCATTTACCTAGCAGGACACGTGCAAGTTCTCATCATGCATCTTATTCTTTTGTGGATCATGCTGTCATTTTGCCAGTATATGAAATGTAGAGAAACATATTTCCTTTGAGGAAGCACATGCAAATTATCATCGCTGGGATATAGGCCATTGTAAGATGAGTTCAACTTAACCCTTAAAAATGACACTTCGTATTTGGTAGATTTGCCTTATGATAAAGGCCATTGGTGCCTATATAATTGGTGGGGACTGAAGGATGACTTTGACCACATATGGAGGGGTCAAAACTTGCACTAGATCATGAGATAACCTATCATGCTACATCAAGCGCTAAGAAATTTTAGGTGTGAAAGATAACACTTAATAAACTAGGGCATTGTTTTGAAGTGATGCCACAAATGCAATCTTACTACCCATAAAATTGAGGTGTGTAAAATACCAATTAATAAACTAGGGCACTTTTTTGAAAGTGATGCCATAATGCAATCTTGCCCATAGTTTATAAAGGTAGAGAATGCATCCAGAGTTAGCTTATCATCGTAATGAAGAATTACTAGGACAATGGGGTAAACCACCCTTGGCAGTTGGTTTCTCCTTAGGAACAGGATTAGTTGCTTGGGTTTCTTGTGACAACTAAACAAGTCTATGCTTCTTTTAGCATACCCTAACTCTCTCCTAGGGCTGCTAGCATTTGGTTAAATCCTCATATTAATCCTGCGTGTGCTAATCATTCATCTACTATAGATCTACACGCATTTTAAAGGCATCAAATTTGGTATCTTGTCTAGTACGCTAAACTGGTTGCCTCTCATATCTCTTGCACAAAATTCTCTCTCTTTCTAGACTTATGCTCGAGTCACCAGTGACTCCTTGGCCCCTTTCTTATTGATGTACCAATTTTAGCCTATGATTCCTTGAATCTTCATCATATGCCATGGAAAATTACTATGAACTTTGTGTATGGTGAAGCTCACAAGCGTGTTATAATAAATAGAAGCTATTTTATTCATGCAAGCAAAACACCATGATTCTTCAATGCACTAAGCTCATTAACCCCGTTATTATGATTCAAAACCACATATTTTTCAAAATAATGTATTTAAGAACATTGGTAGCAGGGTAATCATTTGTGCATGTGTAATTTGTGAACTATATAATGATAAATGCAGTTCATTGTATATTATGGTCATTATCTTCATTCAAATCAAACAAATCGGAGATGGCATTAGTAAAAGGAGCTTAATTTAATGTGTGGTGAATTTCAGGGGTGTTCTAGTTTCAAGGGTAACCAAATAACACAGAGGAGTTAGTTTCTTCATGCAAGTAAAACACCATGATTCTTAAATGCACTAATCCTCTTTCAAATTTCATTAACCGTTTGAAATATTAAAAAAACAAGATGCATTCAAGAATATATTAAAAAAACGCACACCCCCCCTCCATATACACATACGTAAATGTATGAAAGTGTTTTTATGTGTTTATACATAAATAATAGTATTAGTATAATATTATTATATATTTACTATATGTATATTGATTTATATATCATTATTATATTATATTATTATATATTTATTATATATATTTTAATTTTCTTGTTTTTAATATTTTTATTTACTAATTATATATTTATGTTATTATGTATATTTATATATTATATTGTACTATATATATATATATATATATATATATATATACTAAATTATCATATTTATAATATATTATTATATTACTTGTAATGAAAGTTGCTTGAGCTTAGTGTTGGTAAGCTACGAATTAGAAACATTAAGGTATCTTACCCTCATTTTCTTTGTTGCAACCTCTCTGTGTGTGTGTAACATTAGAAAAGTGGACTCAAAAGCACCCTCCTCGAAGCTATTTGAGTTAAAGAGACCAAATAATAAACAATTTCCAAGTGCATGAATCAATGCTCTTTGAATAAGGCAAACTAGTAGTACTGAACCCAAGCGTTGTTGCTGTATGTAAAAGACAATAAGAAAGGAATGAAAGCCGGAATACAATGGGTCAATCGAAGGGATTTTTTCCTTTTATTTTTTTAGAAATCCACGATTTCTCTTTTCTCTCCTCTCCTTGTGCCTTGGTTGTCTCTCGTTAATATGTAATAATAAGCATTTGTATTCACTAAATAAAAAAATATTAATGGCACTTAGCTTAAGAACCATAAAATGGAGGTACCAATGTAGCCTTTAACAAGCTTGATCCTTGAGGAAAATATTATTAGCTAAGATTTCAAACTTCATATATTATAATTATGAGAAGGCATGTTTCCCTATTTTGTTATCATTTTCACAGGATTTGCTCATTAGTTTTAGTTGAATTTTTCAATTGACGAAAAAATAGAAAAGTGTCCACTTACTAATTCAACGGAATTATGACCTCAATACAGCTTAAGCAATAAGAATTACGCTACTATATGCATAATCATAGGAGATTAATAACTTCAAGAGTTTCTCAATCATAAGTATCACAATCTTAATACATTAAATAGTCACTAGATTGAGTGCTAATTCAATCAGGCATCGAGATAACCAGTGGTTGAATGGAGAGCACTAGTCAACGAATATGACCCTAAATCAACATTATTGCCAGCCTCAAAGTCTATGATGTGTTTGCACCAACTGGGTCTTCAGTTCTGTACTCATCAGGGTATGTAAGGAGAGATAATCAAGGGTATGTAAGGAGAGATGCTTACCAGGGAATTTGTAAGGTGCATTACCAATTGCTCTAATTAAGCCTTCAAGTCAACAATTTGTGGCACAAGGGGTTGCCTATGATCGCGCAACAACAAAAGGGGGGCACATTATTAGGTATCCCACAGATAAATTGCAATGGGATCATCCAACAGAAGG
Organism: Cibotium barometz; assembly: GCF_041138505.1. Taxonomy (NCBI): domain Eukaryota; kingdom Viridiplantae; phylum Streptophyta; class Polypodiopsida; order Cyatheales; family Cibotiaceae; genus Cibotium; species Cibotium barometz. The sequence continues at coordinate 33,710,447 of NC_141073.1, read as the reverse complement.
GGGCCGCACTAGTAGGTATCTTACAGGTAAATTGCAATGGGTCCACATGTAAGGTAGCATGCAGACTAGATGTATTGATATTTCCTCAAAGGGCCATACTATTCAATCAGCAAACACCAAGTTTGCTATACTTTGATAAGTTCTATTTATGTTTTAATCTTAGAACCTAACCATGAAAAGATAAACCTACATTAACTTAGAAGTAAAGCTCTAAGAACAAAAGGCGCACGTGCGTACCAGAGGACCTGCAAGATTCTCATTTTAAACCACATGAAAGTTATTTTTCATTTTCAACTGTTCCTAGAAATTTAATGCAGTTTTATCAGAGTTTTGATCAAAAATATAGATTGCAAATTTCAGAAAACAATGTTTTTTCTAAGCTTGCCACAAGTGAACACTACGGCTACTATAGGCTTCCAATTCTTGTACAACTTGAACTAGTATGGTTGAATCACATATTCACCAACAGAAAATAATGCTTCCATATTGTGTGCACGCATGCATGCACACACGTGTGTGTGTGTGTGTGTGTGTGTGTGTGTGTGGACATATGTATGTATGTATGTATGAAAAGAGAGAGAGACAGACACACACAGACAGAGAGAGAAGCCACATGCATTTATTTACTACGGTAAAGCTACTTCCCAACAAAAGTCTCACTTCTGCACTCATCAGTTCTGTAGGTAGTTTATAGAGCCATCTTCAAGTACACTTCATCTAAAATTACTTTGACATAGTTTGGGCATAAATATGATATTCAGTCTTGTACATCATGTTTTTGCCCACTTCATTACATAATCATGATTAGCAGTCTTGTACGCCTAGTTTGACACTTGTGTACCTGCCGTTAAGGATAACACAATTCAGAAGAATAAAACAACAAGGCAGACCTAATTGGTTATGTTTACCCCGTATTCGTCATTTCTACAATTCCATTTATACATAGTACTACTCTGGTTTGATGATTAGCTCTGCTCGTAAGTGAAGCACATTGTCAATAAAGTAGAGGCTATCCTCACCTACAAAGGAGGACCAGGGCAAACCAAAAAGGTTTCTATACCCGACTGCTTTCCCTCCAGTAAACTTGTAGGTGCCTTTATACTTGACTGCAAACTCCTTGTTGGGTTTATGACGGGCACCAAACTCATAATCCACCGAAAAACTCACAGAGCCTTTCTCTTGCATACCTAGAAATAATCCAAAACAGTGGAAGGAGCTCTGCTGGTCCATGTTACAATGAGCAGAGAGGAAAAAACCCTGACCCCCTAGGTGAAACGCTTGGGAATACACCCTGCCTTGTGGAAACAATGCAGTACACTCCTCTTTCTTCAAGTCTAGATAGACAATACAATGCTGGTGTGGGTTCTCGAACTCCACCAACTTCACTGGACGGTACTTGTATGACCTTTCAGTATATTTCCTGTATATCGTGTCCTCTGTTGCTAGTTGTCGCTGCCTGTGAGGTACTTCTGCCTTGTAAAACAATGCCTCCAAAACAACCTTGGATGCCACTTCATGATCTAATTCAGAAGATGCTAGCACCTTCCTAAGTTTCCTGGTTGACATCATTGGAAACCTGATAAGGTGAACTAGTCTACCTCCCAAAACCTCCCTCCGCTCCTCTGGATTGAGATAGTGAGCTTTTGCCCACTTGAGCACAAAATCATACACATTATCTTCTGATGCTACCTGAAGGTCATCACTTGAGAGCACAGCTTCTATGCCTGCCAATGGCAGATTCATGACTTCTTCCTGATACCTGCACACAAAAAGAGTCCCTTGAATAAAAATCCCAGCTTGATGCAGAAGATGCACTCGAGTCCTTGTTCCAACAAGGACTACCACACATCAATTCCAGATACTCTAACTCAATAACAAAAAACTGCTTTAACCTCATGATATCCTTGTACTTTGATACAAGGAAACTTATAGCTGCATCTGTAAGTGGCTGCATTGCATCTGCAAGCAGCACACTTGAAGGCAAGTCCAGATACAGAAGAGCAGAATCAGGTGTCATTGGAAGATTTCGTAAGAGCCTGCTACACTGACGCATGCAAGATGCTACCTCATACTTATCAGCAGCCATAAGAACCTCAAGCAGTGATAAGGCAGAGCTAGCTTGCAGTCTTCCAGTATATATGAACTGCAACATATCCATCAAAGCTGCCTCTTCTGCAATATGAAAAAACATCAACAAGTTTTAATGAAACCACCAAAAAACGGTAAAGTATGTATACCACACAAGTATACTCATGAAGAACAAAAGATTGGGACCAAGCATACCGGAAACACAAGTGCGCAGAGTGACATCTCTTTGCTCTGACTCTCTCATACCATTGGAGAAGAGCTGTAAAGGCCAAGTGTTAAATCAGTAACTTGAAATCCAGATGTGACACAAATTGTGTATATCAGAGCTGAAATTCCAGGAGTGCATGTCTTACTTTGTAAAAAAAGGGGCTTTCGGCAGCAAGTATAGCAGAGCTGATGTGCAGGGTTTTGACCCTCAAAATCATAGCAGAGTCTGTAGCCCACGAACCCAATCCAGAAGCCGGATTATCATCCGCTGAAAACAAGGCATTGCATATATCACAAAATAATCAAAGAAAATCACTTGGCAGAAACTAAAAGAACACTAGGCCAATAAAGTGTGAATATAGAGAATGTGTATACAATGAGAAACCTGTAGTTTAACGATCTCATTCAAAAAGCTTACACAGCAGCTCAAAGATAAAGCTACAAGAAATCAATGACAATGTCATGAGCTAGGACCCATTCAATTCAAATTCAGAAGGTTCTGGCCTGGCCTATACCGCGAACAATGAAACAACTTCGTTATTTTCTCGGTTTTGTTGTTTTTCTTCGGAAATCTGTGCGGGAGTACTCTCAGCTCACACTATCGATGACCGACTTGTTGAAAGGTCGTGGACGTAAGTCAAATCAGCCTATCACTTGGAATAACGATCTGGATATGGCCTTCAGACTTTTGAAAGAAAAAGTCAAGGAAGCACCTATCTTAGCATTACCCGATCCTAGTCGGCCTTATGTTCTTGAAACTGATGCCAGTGACTATGCCATCGGGGCTGCTCTATTTCAAGATGGTAGACCTGTTGCTTTTGAAAGTAAAAAGCTAGACGACACTCAATCTCGTTGGCCAACCCTTGAGAAAGAGCTTTATGCTGTGATTCATGCTCTCAAGGTTTGGAGACAAATTTATATGGCTCCAAGTTTGTGGTATTGATTGATCATCAGTCAATCAAGTATGTGTGTGATGTGGATGATTTGAGAGGAAGGAAAGCTCGACGGGCTGAATTAATGCAAGATTTTGATTTTGAGATTCGTTATAGAGAAGGGTCCATGAATAGTGTTGCAGATGCGCTTAGTCGAATTAGAGAGGTGAATACTTTGTCGTTCACCGAGATTTCTACTGACTTATTTCAGTCATTGAGAGGGCTTTGCAGGACTAATAGTTATTTTGGTCCATTTTGGCAGAAGATCCCGGACAGGAGCTCATTGATTGACCAAGACTCAATGACTGAGCAGCCTACCATTCAGGCTGCAAGAGGCCAGTGGATAATTTGGAATGGTTTACTATTCCGTAATGACAAAATTTGTGTACCACAGATTCCGAACATTAGGTCCAAGATTCTTAAGGAGTGTCACGACGCCCCTTCTGCTGGACACCCTGGGGTACACAGGACATTATCGTTAGTGAAACACACTTTTTATTGGCCAAAGATGAAAGGGTATGTAGAAGATTATGTTCTCAAGTGTCAAGTTTGTCAAGCAAATAAAGTTAAACGCTTTAGACAGGCTGGGTTGTTACATCCTTTGCAAATCCCAGGTAATAAATGGGAAAGTATTTCCTTGGATTTTATTACCAAATTGCCAAGAACACATCAAGGCCACGATTCTATTTGGGTTGTGGTAGATCGCTTGACAAAAATGGCTAGATTTTTACCGATCCGGAAGACCATTACAACTACGCAATTAGCAAGGCAGTTTATCGAGCAATTGTTTAGACTGTACGGGTTACCGCAGGACATAGTCAATGATAGGGACTCTAAGTTTACGAGTGATTTTTGAAAACTTGTTTTTGAGAAGTTGGAAACAACTTTGAATTTGAGTTCTTTAGATCATCCTCAATCTGATGGCCAGACTGAAAGAGTGAATCAAATTTTGGAGCATATGCTTCAAGCATATGTATCCAAAAGGCAGAGTTCATGGGAGGATTATCTTCCTATGTTAGAATTTGCATATAACAGTACTAAGCATACGAGTACACGTTTTAGTCCTTCTTTTTGATGGGCAAGGTTATGCCTACCCTGTGTCTACTCCGTGCCAGTGGAGTATGGACATACTTGTGATGACCTAGTTTTATGTTTTCATTTTATATGATCATGGCTGGATGGCCTTGTTTTTTCTGATGGGTTCCTAGCCCTGGCATGTTGCCATGAAATGGCCTGATAAATCCTGATTAAATGCCTGATGATGCCATGCCATAAAATAATGCCATGTCACTGTACACCTGAATGGTGTGCACGTGACAGTAATTACAAGTTGCGAAGGAATCTATTAGAAGTGCTACCGAGACAGATTTTATTCTAATAGAAATCATTCACCCAGAGAGTTCTCTGAAGGAACAATGGTGTATTTACGAGTTCCGAAAGATTCCGAGACTTTACGGACAGGTCGATCTCCAAAATTATCCCCTAGATACTGTGGACCATTTCGTATTACACGACGGATTGGTTCAGTTGCATATGAATTGGATTTGCTTTCTCATGTGCCGTTTTGTTGTGGTCATTGCCTATAGTTCTTGTGGCATGGCCACAAGAGCCTAACAAGGTGCTTACCAAGCCACAAGTTTCCTTCATCTCTCTCCAACCCTATAGTACACCACAGAGCGAGCTGTCACCATTGCTCATCAATAGCCAACGTTTCTTGGAGGTGGTTCATACGTAGAGATCTCGGTAAATAGAAATTTTCTTTCCACCCATCCTTCGCACACAAAGGATGAGATATTTGCAGCTGATGAGTATGTAAGAGACTTGGATATTGCTTTTGCTCAGGTGCAGACAGCCATTACAAGGTCACAAGACAAGCATAAAAAGGTTGCCGACAAGCATAGAAGGGAATTGGATGTTAAAGAGAATGATTGGGTATTGCTGAAATTTGAGAAAGCAAGACTTGTAAAGAGGCCTGGCAAAGAGGGTGCACATCCTCAACTTGCAACCAGGTACTATGGGCCTTTTCGAGTGATCGGGAAGATCAATGAAGTGGCTTTCAGATTGGCATTGCCTAGTCATTGGCACATACACAATGCTTTTCATGTGAATCTCCTTCGGAAGTATCTAGGGCTGAAGCCCAATGAAACGGTCATTGAGGATCCACCAGAAGTGGATGAGCTTGAGAAGATTGTTACCATATTATAGTAGTGATGTGTGTGAACACACTTAGGACCGCCGGGGCACTTTTTCCCTCACTAGGAGGTTTTTTCCCCCGTGCATTGTATATACGCCCATTATCTTCTAGGGCTTGTTATCTTTCATTTTTGGCACTCATAATACACTACTGTGTTGTGCTCAAGCTTCCTCATCTTCTTGAAGTTGTGTGTGCATTCCTGCAACCCTAATTCCAACAATTGGTATCAGAGCAGGCTTCCTCCTCCCGGGCAGCATCACCGGCACCTGCCGCTTCATCTCCTCCGATTGCAACGAGGTTTCACGAGCGTCTGCAGGTTAGTATATGCCGTGGGAGAGCCCGTAGGGCTTGGTCGTTTCAGAATTTTGATCTGAAGTCATTTCGCCCTCCGTTTTTGCATTCCAAGTACTGCGCAGGCAAAATCGTCTTACTGTGCAGATTTTCTGTCAAGATTAAAATCTGCAGGACAGGTGCCCATTCGTCTGTTTTGGGCTGTGCTATATAGCACAGGTCGATTTTATACAGGTTTACCTCTTGCAGACAGCATTTACATCTAGTAGTACAGTCATTGACCATGGCTGACAACAATGATGTATTCCGCATGTTGGCTGCTGAGGATAAGTTGGATGGCACCAACTATCCATTGTGGGCATATATGATGCGACATGTATTGGTAGCAAAGGGGTTATGGAATATTGTGCAGGGTACTGATGCACGTCCTATTGTGGCTAGAAATGCTGCAAACACATCAGAAACAGGTACTGTTGATGATGGTGCAGGCACAAGTGCTGTAGCAGCTGTTCGAGAACCACCACTTTCAGCAGAGCAGATTCGTTGGGATGGTAGAGATGCGCAGGCTCATGCCTTGATTGCGCTGTCTGTCAAACGTACCATTATCCCACATATTCGCTCCTGCAGGACTTCTAAGGATGCTTGGGATGTACTTGCCACATTGTATCAGGCAAGAAATGAGGCTCGTGTTGCTTATCTCCGAAAACAGTTGGAGAATGAGCATATGAATAAAGGTGATTCTATGGATAGCTTTTTGACAAAGATCAAGGATTTCAAAGAGCAGCTCATTTCTGCAGATGAAATCCTGTCAGACAGTTCACTTGTGCAGACTGTTTTGAATGGTCTACCAGATTCTTATCAGGGTTTTGCTTCCACTCTTCGCTTGATGATGAAAGGCAATCCCAATGCCTTATCATTTGAGGAGTTAGTTTCTGTTTTGCTGCAAGAAGACCAGTCAAGGCAAAACAGGAATATTATGCGTGTCGCAGATCAAGCTTTCGGTGCTAGTCAGAGAAGCGGGAAAGGTAAAGCTGGCTTTTCTTCTAGTAAGCAGAAATCTGCAAATGCTGCGCAACCAAAGAAGGAAGACAAAGATGAGAAGAAGGGTGACAAACAGAAGACATTTTGCAAGTACTGTAAGGGAAATGATCATGTCATCAAAGCGTGTCCTAAGCTGGCTGCGAAAGAGGCTAAGAAGAAAGAGGCTGGTATGGCTGTTGCAGATGCCTCTCCTTCTAACAATGAATCTGCTAATGTTGTGCTAGATACAGAATGGGCATTCAATGCGCAGTGCAGTTATGACCCATCTTTGCATGACACATGTATGTCTGCAGTAGATTCAGATGTATGGTACTTTGACAGTGGTGCCACTAAGCATATCACCTCGCAGCGCAGTTTATTCACTTTCCTTGAGTCTGCTCCCACAGGGAATACTGTCACTTGTGCCAATAACTCCTCTTATCCCGTTAAAGGAGTTGGACAGATTGTGCTGAATGTTGCAAATGGCAACACCTTTACACTTTTTGATGCATTGTATGTGCCAGGGATCAAAAAGAATCTGCTGTCAGTCTCCGCATTTGCCAAAACAGGTTTGGTTGTAAAATTTGTGGATGACAGATGTACTGTTCATGATCTCTCTTGTGGTGACATCATTGTAGCATCTGGTTCACTATGTCGAGGGCTGTATAAGCTCAATATGGATGGCAAATGTGTAGAGGATTCAGCATGTGCTATTATGGATACGCAGGCTATTTCAAATGCAAAACTGTGGCATGCACGTTTTGGTCATCTGAATTTTGCAAGTTTGCTGCGCCTGCAGAAATCTGAAATGGTGTCTTCTTTGCCTAAGCTTGAGGCACCTGTCAAGCATGTTTGTGAGGGCTGCATATTGGGTAAAATGCAGCGTGCTTCCTTTCCCAAAGATGGATCAGTGAGAGCTGAACGCAGATTGCAGCTTGTTCACAGTGATGTTTGTGGTCCCATGCAAACTCCATCATTTGGAAACTACCTTTACTTCGTGACTTTCATTGATGATTTTACCAGGCATGCATGGGTATATCCTTTGAAGGCAAAGTCCGAAGTGTTTTTGTGCTTCAAACAGTTTTTGGTTATGGCTGAAAATGTGTCAGAAAGTAAGATGGGCACCCTCCGTTCAGATCGAGGGGGGGAGTATATGTCTTCAGAATTTAATGCATTTCTGGCTGAGCGTGGGATAAAACACCAATGTACAGTGCCGTATACACCACAGCAAAATGGTGTGGCTGAGAGAAAAAACAGGTCTCTCATGGAAATGGCAAGATGTATGGTTAAGAGTCAAAGTCTACCACATGGTTTTTGGCTTGAGGCTGTCATGTGTGCCACTTATGTACTAAACAGGTGTCCCACCAAAGCATTACAGGTTGTCACTCCATATGAGGCTTGGCATGGCCGCAAGCCATCTGTTGGCCATTTACGTGTTTTTGGTTGCCTGGCATATGCATTAGTGCCTGTGCAACATCGCAGAAAATTGGATGACAAAGCTGTCAAATGTATTTTTGTTGGATATAGTGCTGAGAGCAAAGGCTATCGTTTGTATCATCCACAGACAAAGCGCATTTTGGTTAGCCGTGATGTTGTATTTGTGGAAGATGCAGTTCAGCCCTTGGTTTCATGTACTAAGGAGACAGATATCAGCTCACGTGATGTCTATGATACATTGTTGCCTCTTTTCAGTGGTGCACAGTCAAGTGCAATACCTCATGAGGCAGTTTTTCAGCCTATGCAGGTTTTAAATGATGGCACAGATCAGCCTATATCTGATGCAGATGTGCATGATGCACTTGAGGATGAGAGACAAGAGATTGAGGGCTCTAGGAATATGCCTAGATGGCTGGTGCAGACTTTGCGTGACAGCAAGTTGGATGCCCCTTTGTCTAGTCGCACTCGTTCTGGCTCTCATGGTGCCTCTTATGCGTCAGATTGTTATGCATTGGCTGTTTCTAGTATGTGCGATGAAAGTGAGCCTGTTTCATTTGATGAGGCACAAAGTTCAGAAAATTGGATGGCTGCTATGCAAGCAGAATACGATGCTATTATGAAGAATGGTACATGGTCTTTATGTGACTTGCCCCCTGGCAAGAAGGCCATTGGCACTAAGTGGGTATACAAATTGAAGCGTAAGCCTGATGGCACAGTGGATCGCCATAAGGCTAGGCTTGTTGCAAAAGGTTATGCTCAAGAGAAGGGCATTGATTTTGATGAGACTTTTGCTCCCACATGTCGTATGACCACTGTTCGTAGCATCTGTGCATTAGCAGCTCATAATGGTTGGAATGTACATCAGCTGGACATAAAGACTGCGTTCTTAAATGGAGATTTGCATGAGGAGGTGTATGTATCGCAGCCTCGTGGTTTTGTTCAAAGAGGGCAGGAAAACAAAGTGTGCAGGTTAAAAAAGGCTTTATATGGTTTAAAGCAAGCTCCACGAGCTTGGTATGAAAAAATACATGCATATTTGACTGCACATGGGTTTCAGAATAGTCCAACAGAAAGCACTTTGTATGGTAAACGTGTGGATGGTGTACATCTAATCATTGCTCTCTATGTCGATGACATGCTGCTCACAGGACCAAATGAGAGTCATATTGCTGATTTTAAGGCTGATTTGAATGCCTCTTTTGAGATGTCAGATTTGGGGCATTTGCATCATTATTTGGGGATACAATTTAAGCAGTGTGATGGAGGTATTGCTTTGTGTCAGACAAAGTATATTGAAACATTGTTGCGGAGATTTGGCCTTGAAGACTGCAAGCCTATTGCTACTCCAATGGAGACAGGTTTGAAGTTGAGTCTTCATGATGCTGGAGATCACTTTGATGTCACACTCTATCAGACAGCTGTTGGTTGCCTCATTTATGTATGCATTACGAGGCCAGACATTCAGTTTGCAGTCTCACAGGTGAGCAGATTTATGCATAGCCCAGGCATTAAGCATTGGCAGGCAGTGAAGCGTATCTTTCGCTATTTGAGTGGTACTCGGCATCTTGGGTTGTTTTATCCCAAGGGGGGATCATTGTCGCCAGATTTACATGCTTTTTCAGATTCTGACTGGGCTGGTTGTTATGACACACGCGTGTCCACGAGTGGTTTTTGCTTCATGCTTGGAAGCTCATGCATATCATGGTTGAGCAAGAAGCAGCCTACTGTGGCCACTTCTAGTTGTGAAGCTGAGTACAGGGCAGCTTTCACAGCTACGGTTGAGTGTGTGTGGCTCAGACGCCTTATGGCTGATTTGGGTGTTGGGCAGCCATCTGCCACCACCATCTTCACTAACAGTCAGAGCGCATTGGCAGTTGCGCGGAACCCAGTGTTCCATGCTCGTACGAAGCACATTGAGGTGCACTACCATTATGTCAGGGAGAGACTCTCTGCAGGAGAGATCAGTTTGGCTTATGTGCCAACACAGGATAACCTTGCAGACCTTTTCACAAAGGCTCTGCCTCGTGAGAAGTTCGAAGCTTTTCGCAAAGCTTTGGGCTTACTCCCTTTTGTGGATTTGTCCACATAGCTAGACACTTCCCTATACATGAGTGCTAGCTCTTGTTCACCGCATCACTCCAGGGGGGATTTGTTACCATATTATAGTAGTGATGTGTGTGAACACACTTAGGACCGCCGGGGCACTTTTTCCCTCACTAGGAGGTTTTTTCCCCCGTGCATTGTATATACGCCCATTATCTTCTAGGGCTTGTTATCTTTCATTTTTGGCACTCATAATACACTACTGTGTTGTGCTCAAGCTTCCTCATCTTCTTGAAGTTGTGTGTGCATTCCTGCAACCCTAATTCCAACAAAGATTGTGTATCACAAGGAACGCAAGCTTACTACAAGCAAAGTTGTCAGGCGTTACCTTGTCAAGTTTAAGAATTATCTTCCCATTGATGCTAAATGGGTAGATCAAGAGTTCTTCAGAGATGCCCGCATGTACTTCAGACCTATTTGGATGCTTTTCAATTGGAGACAACTGTTTAGAAGCCAGGGTGATGTCACCATTTAGCCATCCAATTGGTCCACCCGTGCTTCCTCATCATGTATATACATTGGACCGGTGTCCATGGCAGTTGTATATGCCAAGGATTGATGCCACTCATGTGATACTGTGGACTCGGCTTTCCGTTGAGACTTGTGCCTCTGTGTACATGCCCGGAAATGCCCAATGGATTTGTGTTCCATTGGGTCTGGTACCTCGTGTACTTACCTGGAGCACGTCTATTTTGGTATAGTCTCATGAACGGGGATTGTCCATACCAATGTTGCATTGCATAGCATCTTTATGTGCTTGCTTGCAATTGAAATTGCATTTTGTTTTCATGCTTGCTTGACCAGTTCCGAGTAAGGAGACGCCCGCATGTGAACCATGCGTGTGAAACTATCTGCTGACATGGTTATGTGGCATGTGACAAGTGGTAAGTAATGGTCATAAACCTAGCCTTAGGAGTTAGCACTAATGTATAAGTGAGTGTGTACACACTTCATTGCGTTTTGGGCGACCAAAACTCACTTATAAATTATGACCAGCCCAGTGTTCACACACACTCATGTCCCGAGGTGGACAAAACCCAATGTCCACCACCCAGACCTTATCCCCTTTGTACAAAGGGAGTAACCAGCCATGTGTCCTTTCTAGCTTGCTCCACAAAGCACCTACCTACCAAATAGAGTGGACAACTCACCACCTCACTCTTCCCTCTCCCTCTAGAAGAAGGCGCCTCCATGAGGACTTTTGGGCTGTATTTTCTGCACTTTCTCCTTCCCAACTCCATATCCAAGCTTGCTAAGGTGTTTCCCAAGCTTCCAAGAGTGTTTCCAGGTGCTAATCAATCTCCTACACACTCCCAATGACTGAAATTCAGCAAAACAGCTCTCTTTCTTGTTGTAACTTCTGGTCTTTTTGCTGAAAACCCTAATTTCAGCCCTCCTTTCTCAAGTTGAACCATAGGAAAAGCTTTCCCAGGGTTCCCTTCATCCTCTTGAAGACTTTTGTCGCGAAAAATTGCGACAAATCAAAGATTTCAACACTCCAAGCACTTCCATCGTGAAGACTTTTGCTATCATTGACTCTATTTGCAATTGGTAAGCTTTTATGCTTAAATATGGAAGCAAGTAGCAGTAGGGAGAAACCGATAATATAACTCGGATGGGGGAGGGGGAGGTTGAGCCCAAGGCTATTCCGACCCCTAGTGTGGTGTCTCCTGTCTCGCTACTCTCTCTCTCTCTTGTTTATTTTCAGATTTTCTCAAGGTTTTGCGCATGAAGAAGTTGTTTTCTTGAAGATAAGCTAAATACTCGTGCCACAACCCTTACGAAGGCCTATTACACTCCAATCTCTGGAAAACTAGCTGCCAAAAGTGTCCACAAAACTTGGAGTCCATGTCACTAACTATATCAAAAGGTAGTCCACTCCATACAACCTAAAAACCTGTTCAACAATCTGTTGTGCAAATTTAGTTGCCTTCACTGATACTTTTATATGTAAAAATCATGCCATCTTCATCAATCTGTCTACCATCACCCACATAGCATCAGGCCCTCTGCCGATCCGTGGCAAACATACAATGAAGTCCATAAAAACTCTCACATTTGCCTCCTAGGATCTCTAAAGGATGTAACATATCTCCAACCCTAAGGCATTCTACTCTTGATAGTCAACTTATTGAGTGCGCGATAATTGACACACCCCCGAGAAGACCCATCTTTCTTCTTGACAAATAAGATCCGTGCTGCAAATGGCGACACCCTGGGGGGAATGAAGCCAGATTGCAACAACTCTTGGAGTTGGCGGTCCAACTCCGTTTCCATTGCCTTAGAAAGGCGATACGGAAACTTGCTCGAGGGTTTTGCGCCTAGGAGGAGGTCAATCTTGTGGTCCTCCGGTCTGGACGGGGGGAGCCAGCATATTTAGCATTTATCACATGTTTACAAGTCAGCCACATACTCCCATATAAATAGCAAGCGTTGCATCTCATTCCATCATCTCAGCATTCAGCCATCATCGATTCAGCATTCAGCCATTGGATCATCATCGCTTGAAGCATAAAGGCATTCAGCAGGAGAAAATGCATCATCAATCAGCCAAGGAAGAAGCGTTTCAGTCCATAAGTGTTTCCCAGCCTACAGCAGATTTCAGCATTCACATTCATCATCGTTTGCTCCATGGTGAGGGTGAAGGTAAACGCAGCATATTCATTCATTCATCTTGCATATTCACAGCCTAGAACAGTCCCAATTCAGCCCATCTCTCAACCACAGTTTGCAGCCTTCCTACAGCCCCTTAAAAGAGTGCATTGGCCTTGAGATTGGACACCATCGGTGCTTCTACAACAGTGTACAGTCAGCCCGATTCTTGGTCTTCCGAAGGTCTTGCGTTTGGCTTATCTACAGTCCCAAGCCAATCATTCTCTTCAAAGTAATAAAGCAAATACTCCTAGCAATCCCTTCAGTGGGTAATTTGGGACCCAATAAGGTGTACAAAGCTCTCTCTCTCTCTCTCTCAAGTGATAAAGTGGATTGCTAAAGACTCACGAAACTCAAGATAAAGAAGGCAGTGTGAGACTTTGTGTGACAGGATTCTACATCTACACATAATTCTGCATCATGTTACACATCCTCACCTATGGCCCTATAGTCGCCTATAAGTCCAGACTATATCATTAGAAGTCCAGACTATATCATTAGTCGCCTACAACTTCACACTATATTATCATCTTGAAGGATCTCTCGATCAAGTGTGGGTCTTGGAACTACGTTCATGGGCGCACAACATGAGACTACGAAAATGGTCAGTTGCGGGGCTTAAAAGATGATGTATTTCCAGCTTGCTATCCTAGTGATGGTCCGTGCCACCAACCACATTTTCCATTCAGCCTTGGATAGGCCGTAGGTTGGTTTTGGATACCGAAACCCAGATGAATGTCCCGGCATATTGCCCGATTGTATTGTCAAACATTTATGTCATACCAACCCCTTTGTCTAGGTTACTGCCGCCATTTACTGAGGCTTCTCCCTCACCAACTTCTTGAGAAAGACGGTGAATCCCAAAAATGCCCACAGTTGCTCTTCGGTCCGGGCATCCACCAATCTAAAACCTTCAATATCTGTTCAAGATCTACACTCATTGCACCTCGAGAAATCCGATGTCCAAGATTTCATCTCAGATGACCAGCACATTCCCGAGAAGGCAATAACGCCAACCTATCAAGTATGTATCCCTGAATCCCTAATGAAGGAGAATGAGACCAGTTCTACAAGAGTTTCCGAGGGAGTAAAGAAGTCTCCCATGTCAAAAGAAGTGCTCGCAATTCCAATGGGGACAACAATGGAAGAGGAGTCAAAGAGTTGGGAGATGAGCCTATAGATGGAACAAGTCAAGAATGGAGCAAAGGTGCATGTAACGGGGTGGCGCGTATCTCGAAATCAATTATCTGTACATAAGATCAAGAACACAAATGACAACACCGCGCACATACTCAAATATAAAATGAAATATATGCACATTCAATGACACTAGGGGTCGAAGATGGGCGGTCCATTATATTACCAAAAGGAGGGTGCTTCAGAGTACAAGATCTTGGGTGCTCGAGGTTCACCATTGATCTGCACCTGATTATCCTGAATACAAGTAATGAACACATTCAAACAAAGTCTCACCTTTGGATCCTTTTGCCTTGCATAGAATTCCAAGAAGGTGTATCAAGAACTCTCCTAGCCAGTATAAGAGTTCCCAAAGTCCCGCAATGCATACAGAACATGGAGTCGTCAAATCTTCACAAGGACTCTCTTCACACACGAGTGCCCAAGCACTCTCAAGAAACCTTCCTTCACAAACAAGATCACTGAATCCAATGCTCTCTAGGGATTCTCCACACCCCAAAGCAAAGATGATGATTATGCACAAAGATGGAAAAAAGCAAGATGCCTGTCCTCACCAACATAATGTTGGGAACAGCCAATCCCATTCCTTCCATACATTCTTCTCAAAGTTGGGAGGAAGAAACTGCACATAAAATTGCTTCTTGAAATCTTTCCAAGAACAGGGAGAAGCACTCCCATCTATGATCTTGGATGACCACAAACACTAACAATGTCTTTCAAATGCATACCAGCATGAAAAAGCACAAATTTCTCAAAGAAGTCCTCGGAACAAAAGGCAATCTCAGACTATCGGATGAAAACAAGTGCTTTTGTTGTGTCTATCCTACCATTGAAGTTCTCAAACTTCACATCTTTGTCCCTTGACTTGAACTCTTTAAGCCTCGTGCCATGATTTGAGTGCTACTAAGTATATGCATGTCTATCATAGCGGCATCGTCGCTCGCGATGATGCATCATAGTGCCTCTGTTAGCATATATCATCTCTTGTTGGTGGCTTTTTTGGTGTTTACGGGGGCCATTTCTATGCTCTGGCATTCCTTATATTTTTTCCCAATTTTATGGACCTTTGATGTGGGTTGCCACCCCATTTTATGGAGTCTTTCGTGTAGGAGGCTAGGATGCAGTCAGTCAGCTCATATTGGAGTATATATATGGGCTGCCCTCTTCCTCATTTATCATTCATTCCTTGATCAATATTGTTGATCACTTTGGTGAGCACCTTCAGCCCTCTACCTACGGAGTCCACTCCTCGCCTACGGGCTGGTTATATCTGTTAGAAGTCATCTCCTGTCTTTATCAGACACCAGGGCCTCTGTTGTGGGTGTGCCCGCCCTGTATAGGTGTTTTATCATTTTTCCTCACTCCCTGTATTTTTTCCCCATTTTTTCCATGATGTGGGTGGCTGCCACAGGCTGGCAGGAGCCTCTGATGCTGGTCGACTGCACTCATGTGTACCAGGAGTTGGCCGACTTCATCAGGAGGGGTCGTGGTATTTTTCTCTGCTGGCCGACTGGATGTGCCCAGTCGTGAGGGCCACTAGTGCTGGCCGACTGCATGATGGGGCCATATAAATAGGCCCCATTGCCCCACATTGTACTCCTTCAGTTTTTCCTCGGGATCTTGTGTATACAAAAGAGTTATACGCCTATCTCTCTCCTTCTCTTGTGCTGTCTATTTTCTGCACTCTACTTGCTCTTGTGGTCTCAGATTTGGTTATCATTTGCGCTGCATATTTTGACATGGTATCAGAGCCCTAGGCTCTTGATAGATCTTGGGAGTTTTCTGAGCAAGAGGGGGATAGTTACGTTGCTGATTGGTGGACTGTTTGGATTGTTCGGGAAGAGAAGTTGCAAGAGGAAGGTGGGCTAAAGTGCTGGACAGCCACTTGCAGGTTTAGAGTTTTTTTTTCCCCACCCACCCACCCTTTTTCAATTACATCCCCGCGATGGCAGATTTGTTAGAGATGGCTGAGAAGCATGTGAAGATCCCGACACTCCCCACGTTCCCAGTGGACCGTCAGTTGGACGAGAACAACTACGGCATATGGAAGGTTATGATGGAATCTGTTCTGGAGTCTTACGACCTCGCTGATTTCGTCATTGTTGGGGTTCCACGGCCGGAAGTAGAGGAAGGGGAGTTACCGTCGATCCGAAAGGACCGGGAGGCTCAGACACAGATGTGGGATCGTGTCAACGCCAAGGTCCGTTCGTTTATCTTTCTCAACTGCACACCGCAGGTAATCAATCATGTAAAGCATATGACGTTGGCCAGAGGTATATGGCAGCATTTGGCCTCTCTTTACAACAGGGTATCGCCCATGAAGAGGATTTCCTTGGAAGTACACATGCGGGTTATGAGCCCTGCAAAGTCGTTGACGATGCGGGAGCATATTAACAAGCTACAGGCTCTTCAGCAAGATGTTCTTCAGGCTGGGAAGGAGATATCGTCTGAGGACATGGCCATAACGTTGCTGTCGCACTTGCCCTCTCAGTACTCAGCATTTTACTCGTCTTTGATTACCAGTGGCAGGCTCAGCACCATCACGTGGGAGGAGCTTGTGCCCATGGTCTTGGACCAGGAGGAACGATTCACAAAGCCTCCTCAGGGTGGAGGTTCGGAGGCCTTAACTGGCCAACGGTCGAAAGGCCGTAACACGGGCAAAGGGAAGGCTTCCTCGGAGAAGTCTTCTGAGAAGAAGTCCGACGCTGACCGCGAGAAACTTAAGGCAGAGAGGACCTGTAATGATTGTGGCGAGAAAGGCCACTATTGGAGGCAGTGTCCCAAGCGGAAGACCGAGAATGGTGAAGATTCCTCAGCAGCAATCATGAAAACTCCGACTTTTGTGCACCTGGAGGTGATGGACACCGATGTTTCATTTTCTTCAGGCAAGGAGGAGATTGGAGGATTCTCCGCAACGGATACTCAGGAGTGGATTCTAGACAGTGGTGCTTCCAGGCACATGACTCCTTCCCATTCAGATTTACAGGATCTCTGCAGGTATTCTAGTCACATTCTTACTGGGGATACATCCACTATCCCAGTTCACAGTGAGGGCAGGTTGGAGATAGTTCTCGATGGCAGAGGGGGGAAGCATTCCTCCCAGGTGTTGTATGTTCCGTCACTTGGTTTTCATATGTTGTCAGTGCATCAGGTTTGCAAGACTGGCAGGTGGAGTTTGATGAGCATTTTGTTGCTCTCCGGGACAAAGCAACAGGCCAGGTGGTTTGGGAAGGCGGAGTGGAGAATGGAGTTTACAAGCTTTCAGCACTCTCTCTCCCAGGTCCTCAGGTTTGTGATGAGTGGCAGTCTGGTAATGGCCACTTAAGTGTGGATACGCTGCAAGTACAGGCTTTCCAAGAGACCAGATGGTGGATAGCTTGCCAGTAGATGGCAGCAGTTGGCAGGAACTCTCCAGTACTGATGTTGGTAGTTCTTGTGTTCGTCAGTCAGAGGAAACTGAACAGGTCACTTATGCTCTGATGTCTCGTAGTATTCGGGACAAAGAACCTCCTGTAGATGAGGATGTTCTTTCCACGGGGACCTTTCGGAAAGCCAGGCAGGTGGCAGTTGATTAGTTGCAGAAGGAGGTGCATACCCCAGGCTTTGTGGTTCCGGATTCAGAGGGGGTGGTTGACAGGTTTCAGAAGGCCTTGCATGGTCTTCAGCGGGTTTCCACGACTTGGTTTTTCACCGTAACAGGTGTTGATCCTTGTGAGCAGTGTGATGCCTCTTTGACTCAGAAGCAGAATGGTTCATTGATCTTGTTGATAGACACCAGATTGGATGTGAGCTTCTTGATGAGGCTGTTGAGCTCATGGTTGCAGATGACTCTTAGGGAGGTAGGATTGCGTATCCTATGGTTTCTGCGGCATGCGAAGGATCATGGACTCTTGTACACAGGAGGGAGATTGATTGATGGAGTTCGACTCCACGGTGGAAGTGACTCAGGTTGGGGAGGAGATCCGGACACGAGGAGACCTACTTCAGGCCCAGGAGCAGTTTTATGGGGCAGTAAGAGGCAGTCATCTTTTTCCTTGTCGACGACAGAGGCAGAGCACCGGGCTGCTTGTGATGCTGCTTGTGAGGTGGTGAGGTTGCAAAGGTTGCATTGCAGGATTGGGCTTCACTGGAGGAACCCATGGTCATCCAGAGGCACTTTGTTCGTGAACAGATCGTTGCTCATGACATCTTGCTAGAGTTCTGTTCGACGGAGGACAGCACGGGGACCTCTTCACGAAGTCGCTATCTCACAATTTGCTCAAGCGGCACCCCAGCTCCCTGTGGTTGGTTTCAGGGCCAAGAGCTGAGAGGGGGTGTTAGAAGTCGTCTCCTGTCTTTATCAGACACCAGGGCCTCTGTTGTGGGCGTGCCCGCCCTGTATAGGTGTTTTATCATTTTTCCTCACTCCCCATTTTTTCCATGATGTGGGTGGCTGCCCACAGGCTGGCAGGAGCCTCTGATGCTGGCCGACTGCACTCATGTGTACCAAGAGCTGGCCGACTTCATCATCAGGGGTCGTGGTATTTTTCTCTGCTGGCCGACTGGATGTGCCCAGTCGTGAGGGCCACTAGTGCTGGCCGACTGCATGATGGGGCCATATAAATAGGCCCCATTGCCCCACATTGTACTCATTCAGTTTTTCCTCGGGATCTTGTGTATAGAGAAGAGTTATACGCCTATCTCTCTCCTTCTCTTGTGCTGTCTATTTTCTGCACTCTACTTGCTCTTGTGGTCTCAGATTTGGTTATCATTTCCGCTGCATATTTTGACAGTATCCGCTCTTCTCTTGAGATAAGTGTATCAGCGTTTTGCTGTTTTCTCTCCTCTCTCTCTCTTGTAGCTTCAGCGTTTATGTCATTCGTCTACATCTTTCTGTTGCCCTCTAACATGGTATCAAAGCCCTGAGATGTCTAGACCTGGAATCACTGATTGGAGGCTGATTTTCTGCGTTCACGCAAGCTTGGTGGCTGTCCGCAGTGTTTCAAACCTGCGTTTTCTTCTCCAGAGGGGCAGATCTGCGTTTTCTGCATTTTTTTATCCTCTCCACTTCCTTTCCCGCCCACCCTCCCTACAAGTGCAGAGAGCAGCTCTTGGGCTGCTTTGGTGGCTGCGTTTTTCAGAGGTACATCATGGCACTCGTCCAACCCCGGGCAGTTCAAATACCCATGCTTCCGACTTTTCCTTAAAATGACAAGTTGGATGGCACAAACTACGACCTCTGGAAAGTCATGGTGGAAGTAATCTTGGAGACTTATGATCTTTTGGAGTTCATCACTCAACCGGTCCTCTAGCCCAACCCGGACACCGCAGAGGATGAGGATACGAGGGATGCCTTTACGCACGAAGCTGCTCTATGGGATTTGCTTAATGCCCGTGCTCAGTCATTCATTCTTCTAAACTCTCAACCCTCAGTCATCGCTCACATGAAACGGGATACCCATGCACATGTTGCTTGGAAGAGACTCTCCGACATCTACGACCGGAAGACACTCATGAAGAGAGTTTCCCTAGAGCTTCAAATGTTGAAGCTTTCACCTACTGATTCTACTTCCATATGGGATCACATCAACAAACTCGATTCATTGCAATCTGAGATTTCTGGGTTTAAGGAGATTTCCATTGAGGATATGGCCATCCGGCTACTTGCTCAATTGCCCCTGAAATATGAGAGTTTCTTTTCTCACTTCTTACCTTAGGATGGACCTTTCCATTACCTTGGATGAGCTGGTGACTATGGTCCTTGATTAGGAGAGCAGATGCAGGGATTCTTCTTCAAAGAAAGGTACCCAAGCTTTTATTGGACAAACTAACAAAGGCAAAGGTGAAGCACCTCCTTCTAAGGATTCTAAGGACTCCAAGGATGCAAAGCCGAAAGGGGTCTTCCAACTTCTAATTCGTCTAGCAACCAGAAGGTTTGTGATTATTGCTCCAAACAGGGGCACTTCCGGTGACAATGCTGGAGTCGCATGCAAGATTTGGCAAGGAAGTTAAAGGGCAAAGGGGCAAGCTCATCCACCAAAGTTGTGGAGTCGTCAACTTTCGTCATCTTCATTGATCGAGTCCGAGACTCCCCCTCCAGTGGTTGAGGAGGCTTTTCCTTCTTGTTCCCACTCTCCTCAATGGATTTTGGATAGCAGTGCAACACAACGCATGACTTATCGCAAGGATTGGCTTGATGAACTGCAGCAACGCCTCAGAGTTGCCATTGGAGATAACTCTACTATCCCCATTCATGCCGAAGGGACAATGCCCCTCATTCTAGATGGCAATGGAGGAGTCCGAGACTCCCCCTCCAGTGGTTGAGGAGGCTTTTCCTTCTTGTTCCCACTCTCCTCAATGGATTTTGGATAGCAGTGCAACACAACGCATGACTTATCGCAAGGATTGGCTTGATGAACTGCAGCAACGCCTCAGAGTTGCCATTGGAGCTAACTCTACTATCCCCATTCATGCCGAAGGGACAATGCCCCTCATTCTAGATGGCAATGGAGGGAAGTACACCTCGAGAGTGCTATATGTGCCAAATTTAGGATTTCATCTCCTTTCTGTACATGAAATTTGCAAATTGGGCACTAAGGTGGAATTTATGGGGAACTCGGTGATCATTCGGGACCCTCTCACTAACAAGATCCTTTGGCAAGGCATCGAAAGCCATGGCCTCTACAAACTCACGGCTCTTTACTCTCACACATGTACTCGCAGAGGCGATCCGTGGCATGCTAGGTTTGGACATCTTCATTTGGAGGCCTTGCAGAAGGCTCTTCGGGAACTGCTCGTGGATGGATTACCAGATGTTGGCACACGTGAGAACCCCTATCACTCGTCTCAAAGGGAAACAACATTGGGAGGCCTTTCCAAAGAAGGCTACACCGCCGGCAAGCTACGGCACCTTTGGACTTGGTTCATGCGGATTTGTGCAGCTTGATGACTTCATCTTCCATTAATGGAAATTCTTCATCTTCAGGGGCTGATTCAACTCAACCTCTCCTTGGTTGGATCCTCCTACTCCTCTTCCTCGACTTGATCCGCCACATCCTCGAGCACCTCAGGCAGAGGAATCATCCGACATTGATAAGGAGGAGGAGATTTTGGTGGATGCTCCACAACAGGCTTCATCTCAAGAGCAGGGTTCGACTTCTTAGGGGGGATCTCGGATTCCCAATTGGTTGTACCAAACATTGTGGGACTAAGAGATAACACGGTTACCTTCATCTCCAGCCGGGGGTCCCCGCCATCGATCAAAGCAGTTGCGTACCATGACATCATCTCAAGAGAACCTATGCGTCAATTATGCACTGATATCATGCATCCAAAAGAACTCGGAACCTACTCATATTGGGGAGGTGCTTTCCAAACCCACTTGGAAGCGGGCCATGGAAGTAGAGCTTGACTCTATTGAGCGGAATCAGACTTGAGAGCTGGTTCCTAGACCAACAATCCTAGACCAGCAAAGAGGAAGGTGATTGGTGTCAAGTAGGTCTATAAGACCAAGTACAAATCGGATGGGACTTTGGATACGCACAAGGCGAGGCTTGTGGCCAAAGGCTAATCTCAAAAAGCTGGTGTGGATTTTGATGATACCTTTGCACTGACTGCTCGGATGGCAACCATACCCACAGTTCTTGCTCTTGCTGCATACTTTCATTGGCCCATCTTTCAGATGGATGTCAAGTTGGCATTCCTCAACAGGAAGCTAAAGGAGAAAGTTTATGTAGAACAATCCCCAGGATTTCAAGTTCCTGGCTCCAAAGGTATGGTCGACACGTTGAAAAAGGCCTTATATGGTTTGAGACAAGCCCCCAAGGCTTGGTATGAGAATATTGATGCTTTCATTCAACAGAAGGGTTTCAAGAGATCATCGACGGCTAATCCAAATCTCTACATTTATCCCGAGAAAGGGTTGTATACTCTCATCATTCTATATGTGGACGACTTGATCATCGCAGGCAGCCATGTAGCACACATTGCTCAAACAAAGGTTGCCCTCAATCACGAATTTGAGATGACAAATCTTGGGTTGCTTCACTTCTTTCTTGGATTGAAGGATTTTTTAGTGCTCGGATGGCATATTCGTTTCTCAACAGCGGTATGTTACAAAGCTGTCAAAGGCTTTCAAGATGACAGATTGTAAGCCCATCACTTCCCCCATGGATCCCAGCATCAAACTTTCCTCCTCTGGATCCGATCCAGTGGCAGAGGTACACTTCTGTACAGGAAACTTGTTGGTTCCTTGATTTGGTTGCTCAACACATGGCCTGATCGTGCATTTGTGGTGGAAACTCTTAGCGCTTTCATGCAAGCACCATTGGACACTCATTGGCAGGCAACACTCCGTGTGTTGCAGTACTTGAAAAGTACCAAGGATTTTGGCATTTTTTATGGAGAGGGGGCCACTTTAGGTGGCTGGAGCAACTCCAACTGGGCTGCAAATGCGGATTCCCGACGATCTACTACAAGGTATTGCTTTACTCTTGGATCTGGAGCCATTTCATGGACGAGTAAAAAGCAACCTACAGTGGCGCTTTCATCAACTGAAGCAGAGTATCGAGCGGCTTATTCGGTTGCTTGTGAGGTGATTTGGTTGCGATGGCTACTTGAGGAGATCAGTTTTCGACAACAGCCTACCCTTATCTCATGCGACAACTAGAGTTGCTTGGCTATTGCTAAGAATCTGGTATTTCAAGCACGGACCAAGCATATAGAGATCCAGTACCACTTTGTGCCGCAGCGGATCTTGGAGGGAGACGTTATCCTTGAATATTGTCCTACCCAAGACAACGCTGCAAACTTATTCACTAAAGTATTATCTCAGTCAGCTATCGATGTTCATGGCAGCTCCTTGCGTCTTGGCCCACCCGCAGGACCTGAGAGGGAGTGTTAGCATATATCATCTCCTGTTGATGGCTTTTCTAGTGTTTGCGAGGGCCATTTCTATGATCAAGCATTCCCCATATTTTCCCCCATTTTTCCCATATTTTCCCCCTATTTTATGGGCCTTTGATGTGGGTTGCCCACCCATTTTTCCCATATTTTTCCCCTATTTTATGGGCCTTTGATGTGGGTTGCCCACCCATTTTATGGAGTCTTTCACCTATTTTCAGGTCATGTAGGAGACTACGATGCAGTCGGCCAGCTCATCTTGGAGTATTTATATGGGCTGCCCTCTTCCTCATTTATCATTCATTCCTTGATCATTCTTGTTGATCGCTTTGGTGAGCACCTTCAGCCCTTTGCCTACGGAGTCCACTCCTCACCTAAGGGCTTGTTGTATCCACTCTTTTTTGGAGATTAGTGCATCAGCGTTTTGCTGTTTTCTCTCATCTCTCTCTTGGAGCTTCAGCATTTTTGTCATTCGTCTACATCTTTCTGCTACCCTCTGACAGCCTGATCTCTCGATCTCAAGTTATGTTCTCTGAACGAGTGGGATGCTCTACTTGTGAACAAATACGCTGTGTCGGCTCATGTCAAGGATGTGTAGAAGAATCTGCAATCTTGTCTTCCTCCTTTTAAGCATCCCATGAGTCACCATGGTCAACCCTACAGAATCGTTAAGTAACAAACCAAATCTGAGATCACATCTCCCTTGCTCATCAAGTATGCAAGTGCAAGGCTCAAGCTCACAGAAAATTTCCATAGCCATCTCGTTTGCCATAGCATCAAATGTAGCATCATGTGCCGTAACATTAGCCTTGGATTCCAAGACTTTCCGTACACCTGGATCATCCCTCAGAGCCCTTAGATCCTCAACATCACTCATCAGAACGTCAAAGTGGATGCTTGTGTTTCCGGCTTCACACGTTCTCCACACTTTGAGACACATGGCTGGCCATAGTGATTTAATCAAACCTACACCCGAGCTTTGATACAAATGTACACATGGACTATATCTCGGAATCAATTAACCGTAAATAAGATCAACAATCTATGTGACCTGGCTGGTTGTTTTGAAATGAAAAAAGGAAAAACAAATGGGACATATGGCGATAAAACAAATTAACAGGATGGAAGAAACCACAAAAAGCTCATCTAAAGACACTTCATTACGCGCAACATGAAAAAACATGTGTAAGTACCAGCTGGACTCGAAAGCATTGTGGTTGAGTGAGGTGATTCCTCGATCATCCCCACCGGCTCATCGTCCAGGCTATCAAAGGGCCCAACTTCATCTGCCTCTTGTTGAGAACCAACCATGATTTGCTCTTCTTGACCCTCAGAGTAATCAACATCAGCCTCCACTGCTGCAAAAGACCACAGCATACTGTCAATTGCACACCGAATTGCAATTGAATATATGTTAGCTTCATGCACATTCTAAGCCTAGAGATTTGTCCACCGATCCTCACAGAAAAGCACAAAAAAGGCATAAAGCATGGCCATAAGGAAAAACTAAATTGAAAATAAATCTCGCAATGGCGGTCTAATTTCCAATAGAAAATTAGGATTTGGAATAACATAAAGAAAATTACACAAATTAGAGTTATGGCATGGTGAGAATCGCACCTGCATTTTTCTTTGCGTCGGCCCTTCTGCGTTTTCTGTTCCTAGCCCACTCTGCAATGCTAGTGGTTCCATCCTCCGCCTTCATTGTGGCCGGTTCAGCCATGACCTCGATTCGCAGGACCCGATCTGAGAAATTGCTGTCATTGAAGGCGAAGGCGAAGTTGGGAGGGGCCACTGAGTGGCCACCATAGATGCTATCATACTCCATTCAAACCCCTGGCTGCAGAATACAAAACCAGGCCCGATTGAGGAGAGCAGAAACCAGAAAGCCCTAACCAAAGCAAGAGAACAGAACCAGGAAACCGCGACAAAAGGGCGAGAACAGAGACCAGAAAAAACCCTAACAAATCAAGCTTTCGGTGTGCTCGGGCAGTGCAGACACATGGCTAAAGTTTATGCGTAGAAGACTCAGGTAAAAACCGCAGAATTTCAGAATCATGCAAAGGCTATGGAGATATAGCTGTAGTTTTTTCTGCAGCTAAGACGCCTTTGTTAAAGTACTACATTTTGGAAGGTCATGTATAGTAATGGGTGAGACCGCCCGGCCGCCGCCCCCCGACCGGCTTGACCACCTTAAGTTTCCAAGTTCAAATCTTACAACCACGCAAGGTTCACACGGAAGTGTGGGGGACGTTTACGTGGCAGAACCTGATTGGACAAACTGCCACATCATGCGTGCAAAAGACTTCTAGAGGCCACACATCCTCAGACATCGCTACTGCAAAAGGGCCACCTTGTTGACTCTGAGAAGACCTCCCCCCTCTCTCAATACTTTAGCTGAAATTGTTTCAAGCACGGCTGCAGAAGGGCCACCTTGTTGATTCTGAGAAGATCTCCACCCTATTTGAACATTTTTAGCCGAAATTGCTTTAAGCACGGTTGCACTTTTCCTCGAACTTGTTATGAATCAGGCCTCAGAGGCTAGAGCCCTATTTTCATAGGAGCTTATATATATGTATATATATATATTGACACCAATCCCTGTGATATTCATCGGCCTTGACATAGTATTGACATCAATCCCTGTGATTCATCGGCCTTGACATAGGATCAAACCTTACATCTCTCTCTCTCTCTCTCTCTCTCTCTCTCTCTCTCTCTCTCTCTCTCTCTCTCTCTCTCTCTCTCTCTCTCTCTCTCTCTCTCTCTGCCAGCCCTGAATGCTCTATGAAGAGTACAAAAGATGGTGAAGAGAATGCATGAGCTTTGGAAAGTAAGGCATGTGCCCCTACATATGCCTTATAGCCTTACCTTATCTATCGGGCATACAGTAATCAACTGAAAAAAGACGACGAGTGTTACGAATGATAAAATTGACTATTTATCTTGGGTGACCCAAGTGTGATTTGAGAATTAGTTGTAAGCAACATTGTAGACTATTTTTTAGTGTAGATCATAAGTTCGGGACAACAAAGGTAGACATTGTACGGAATTATCTAGCCGTGCAGATGTGTGCAAAATAATTAATTCCGTATGGTTTGGCCCATTGTACATATGTTAGGCAAGTTTTATTTTTTATGAGATACTTTAAAAGCATTGGACTATGGTTCAATTTTGTAAAAGCCCAATTTTAGTAAAGTTATGCTATTTATGGCTCGAAGGGCTAAATTTATAAAATATGATTTAAATACTGTGTGTGGGAGAGGAGCCACAGGGGATTGCACCCAATCTTGTGTTCGCTGATTTTTATGTTCTTGAGTTATGTTATGGTGTTTATGGTTTATTTCCTTTATTATTATTTTATTTGTAAAATATTCAAATCTCCATGTAGCTTGGTCCTCTAACAATGAGGCTTGTGAGAGGAACAATTTCAAGTTCATGCCATAATTGATATTATTTTGTTAGAGAGGGTTTTCCAAGTAGCTATAAGAACCTATCCCCTAAATATGGAAATAGCACCAAGAGCCTACTTACTTGCATGGCAAATAACAAAATCATATCGAGAGCACAATATATATATATATATATATATATATATATATATATATATATAATATACACTAAAGTACGCAAGAACCCCCTAAAACTAGATCGCAAAGAATCTACATATATACTAAAGTATACAAGAATCTATATACATACTAAAGTACACAAGAACCTCCTAAAACTAAATAGCCAAGGTCTGCCATTCTTACCACATAAGGAGTGAGAGCACACTCTTGTTTTGATGGTTCTATTCTTGTCTCTCTAGAATCCCCCATTTCCACTTGTTAGATGCTACTATTCACATACTACCTCTTCCCTCCACCTGCTCTACTAACCTTTAGATGCTACCATTTGCATACTAACTCTTCTCTTCACTAATCTTAGAATGTTGCTGCTTGATTGCTCAAAAAATAGAAGTCTACTATACTCACAAGCCTCAACAAAAACAATGAAACCCAAAATACTTTTTTATTTAAGAAAGAGGGAAAAAAAGATTATCATGGAGGAGGGAGGCACAAATGATCATTGCTTACATTAAGGCCTACCCACGAGTAGATTTATAGAAATTTCTCATCAATGTTCTTTTATCCCCTTATCATACTAACTCCTTTCCTTCATCACTAACATCCCCACCCCATCTCTTATAGAGAGGAATAATAACCCACCAATCACACAACATCTTCCAATTATTGCTGCTCCACCGCATTTCCACACGTGGTGCAACCAACTCCCTCCCCATTAGGAAGGGGAGTATGTTGACGACAAACATTGGAATTCAAGGAGGACATGACCCTTGGATATAGGCAATGGTTTTTGCATTAGTGGGTTTGCCCAAGATAGTCTAGCATGTTGACCACATTAATTAACATACCCACAAACATTGGTGGGTTTGCCCGAGTGTGAGTACGAACCCACTAATGCAATGGTTATTGCATTAGTGGGTTTGCCCAAGATAGTCTAGCATGTTGACCACATTATTTAACATGCCCACAAACATTGGTGGGTTTGCCCGAGTGTGAGTACAAAGCGGGTTTGAGCGAGCGGCTTTGGAGTGGGTTTTTTTCACCACCAATCTCTCTCTATACCCTTGTCTTCTCCCCTCCTCCCTACTCCCACCTTAGCCTAGCCCACCTCCTCCCCCCTCCTCCCTACTCCACCTTAGCTCAACTCAGCCCATCCTAGCCTCCTCCCACTGCAACCATATGCTCTCTCTCTCTCTCTCTCTCTCTCTCTCTCTCTCTCTCTCTCTCTCTTGCTCCATGCCCTCCCTCTCTCTCTTTCTCCCTCTCTCCACATGTCTTATGCTCATTTCTCGCTTTCTTCCTCCCCCCTTCTAAACCCACTTCAACCAACTCCCTCTCCCTCTCTTTCTCTATCCCTCTCTCTCCCTCTACACTCTCTCTCCCTCTCCCTCTACACACACACTCTCTCTCTCTCTCTCTCTCTCTCTCTCTCTCTCTCTCTCTCTCTCCACCTATCTTATGCTCATTTCTATGTTGTCCTACTCTCATGTCTCTTCTCCTCTTCAATGCCTCTCTCACCTACTCTCATGTCTCATCTCCTCTTCAATGCCTCTCTCGCCTACTCTCTCTCTCTCTCTCTCTCTCTCTCTCTCTCTCTCTCTCTCTCTCTCTCTCTCTCTACACACACACACACTCTACCTCCTTGTACATACACTCTCATGCATGCTCTCTCCATCTCTATCTATCCTTCTCCCTCACTCTCCCTCACTACCACCATACACTCTATCCCTCTCCCTCTCTCTATCCATGCTCTCCCTCCCTCTGTACCTTCAACTCTATTCCCCCCCTTCTCATTCTCCCCTGCTCTCTCTCTCTCTCTCTCTCTCTCTCTCTCTCTCTCTCTTTTCAAATAGAAATGAACACGTCTTAATGCTACAGAACATGTCATCCATCTTTTATTTTTCAAATACATGAGATCAAAAGGAACACAAGATATACAAATTAATTTGTTGTGATCTTTAAGAAGCCAATGTATACAGAACGGCATTTACAATAGCCTCATCACGCTCCACACATACAACTTGTTTGCCCTCATAACGGGCCACTAGAGCAAAATCTCTTGCTCTTGAATATAGTTCAACAACTACGCTTCCCACTTTTGAACATGACTTTACCATGAATTCCCATAACTCTCTTCCACGCTGATAGCCTCCTACAAGTAATCAATTCCAATAGCCATATTACGACAAGATCCTTAAATTCCAAACATAAAATAAGTACAACATGCTAATTCATACCTCGCTAAGGGAATCCATCTCTTGACCTCACCCACCAGTTAGCTTGGACACTATTATCGACAATAAAATCAATCAAGGGTGGTGAAGGATGAATACTTTCCACTACACTTGTGAAGGTTGCACAAATGAGAGTATAGACCTTAAAGTAGGAAACAAGTGTCAATAAATAGGAAACCAATGAAATGCAAATGCAAAAAACACACCAAAAATTTGCGAGACCAAAACATACACTACTTCAGTCTTGCAACGAACATTCAAGAGACTAACCATTATGTAGCCATGTAATTGAGCTTTTGCTATCAGATTTGCATCTTGCACCATTTGTTCCAATGACAACCAAGGTGCCATTATCATCAAGTATAATACTAGCTAGGTCAAAGATATACTACTTGTCCCAATCTACATCGCCAACATGGCAATAAGAAATGCATAAAGAAGACCAAAAGAAATGATGAGAGAAAGGGAACACTATCTCCCTTCGCAGCCAGTCTCACAAAATTGCATTGTTCTAGCTTTGTCATGCATTAAATGCAATTCAATAACAATTACAATTTATTCATATTGACATCATATTCAACAATAATAACTTACACTTAGGTACTATGAAAGACGCAAGCCTGTGTGCATCTCTTGAAATTATAGCGCAAAACATTTGTCTTCTCAGAAGGTGGTAAGGTCGAAGAAGCTAAGCTGTACAACCTCTCCTCGTTCAAGCAAGTAGGCTTCTCCTCCCAGTTTACTTGAGATAGTAATCTTCAAAATAGAGAGAAAATTTAGGGTTCATTTATGGGACTAAATGCTGCAAATGTTTGTAGTACATTATACTTGAAGAACTCTTCTCCTTGTTCAGGACTAGCGATCACCGCATATCTTTGGGTAGTTTTCTTAACTTTGGATTAGGCTTGTAGTATACAAACCTCCACTGTTCCTCGAATTCCTTTCGAGGAAGCTGATCTTTCATTATCTCAACTTCTCTTGTTCTGCCAAGTACTTATCTTGGAACATGACATGATATATGCATGCATGAGTTTATATATGAATCAAACCATTGAAAATGTGGTGGAGTTTTACGATTATATTATGGTTACCTAGAATACTATTTATGAGAGTACAGCAAGCGGATAGTTATACCAAGATGGTCGACCAGCTCTTCTTTGGGTCTCGAAGTACTTCTCATTCCACTTCTTATTCAACTCTGAAGCTTCTTGAAGTATTGTCTTCTTGTTGGATTGTCCCAGTGCTCTTATTAGCACAATCTTGTCAATGGGAGAGGAAGGAACATATCCAACCTCATTCATCCTAACATAGCAAATTTATTAATATTGGATCACTAGAAATGTGTATACATAGAGATACATGGCATGCTTAAAACATGCATACCTATTCAATCTAGCAACAAGAGAGAGCACCTCCCCCTCTACCTCCTCGTGGAACTCCAAGAGAACCATGTCCACAGTTAGGTGGTAGTCCTCTCTATGTTTGAATGTTGTGTTTTAAACTTCAAAAACTCGGGACATTCATTCCTTACAAATTTTAAAACATTTAAATAATTGATTGATTTAAACGCATACCTTTGTTTGTGCGATATGTCATCCCAAGATGCCTTGTCAGCTTCCGTTATGTCTCTCATAGGCAATTTTGATGACTTCAACGAGCATATAAACTTCACCTTGTCCCCCACATATTCATAATTAAAAAACTTATAACTGAGTTTTTGATATCTAGAAAGCACCCTTCTTATGTAAGGGTTGCTCACTAAATTACAAAGGGGACAGAAGGCAAGGGAGTGGACTTTGTAACCTGTATGAGGATAAGAAGTGTGCAATTGCTATTACATTACATTTTATGAACAAAGTGTAATCCCAAAAATGAATGAGGAAAAAGTCTTACCATACGTCTCTCTATTGTGTTCAGTAAAAGATTCAAACAAAGTCTGGTAGAATATGTCACTTTGAGCATATCTTCCCTTACTCCTTCCTCTGCCTTGGTCTTGTCCTCCACTTCTTCCTCTTCGTCTTGCTCCAATGTGTTTTGGGCGGTCTCCATAGTCCTTTTTGTCCTCTGGATTTTCCATGCTCTTTTCCCCTTTGCCTCCTCGACTTCTTTTTTTATTTTCCAGTACTTGATGGGATCCAATCTTCCTCATCATCAGGCACCACACGCTTCTTCTCCTGGAGTTTGTGAGAAGCATTACTTCTCGAAGAAACTTGCTTCCATTTGGAAGCCCTTGTGGCTTTCTCAACGGTTGAGTCTTTTTCCCAACCCTAGACCTCTTGTGCAGCGTCCTCTTTCTTCATTTGTACCAACAAAACAATGTACCATAGAATGTTACAGACTGACAAAGCAAGAAAAACAAAAAAAAATCATAAGAAAAAATACTTCTCTTACCAAATGTTTCATAGGCCAAATTATGATGGATTTGATTGCCTCATGCAGATATGCAATTTCACCATTCTCTATTGGGAATGGTAGAGGTACGGTTTTCTCTTCACAAGCATCAACAGAAATGCCTACATGATTTTTAGGCAAAAGAACACCATGAACTCTATGTCGTCCTGCTTTTGTTTGCAATACGATATTGAAACCAAGATGTACTTTATTGTGGACAAGATTCACGCGATCGCCTCTTGAAAAAGCCATACTATTTGCTAAACATTAAGAAACAAAACAAAAATTGTGAATTGTAATTTTTTCATGATTTATGAAATGTATGAAAAATTAATGACTTATTCAAATTTAGGATACACACACATCCTAAATCCACACAAGCATAGCATTATGTAAACGTACTCTCACCAATCCAACAAGCAAGCAATAGACATGTAGAATCATGCACACAAGCAAAGAAGCAAGTACACACACACTAAGCAAGCACATACTATGTGAAAGAGAAGACATAGCAAGAGAGCATGAGAAACCATTGAAGCATCAAACCTTATGCTTCTTCTTTATTGGTACTATTGGCTGTTAGACCAACAGAGGCTCAACTCACAAAACCTGATAACGTCATTTGTGATAATGCATGAAATCAACTTTTGGTGTCTTTATTTCACGGTAAGATTGATTTATGATATTGCTTGAAATAAATAATAATTTCGTGTATTTTTTCACAACAAAATAAGGGCTAGAATTGTCGTTTGCTTTGAGGTTTCTATTTGAAATTTTATGATTTTGAGTTTATAAGATTGGCCAAAATTTTGACTCGTTTGGGAAAATGGCTTTTTTTTCTTCTAAAAAACGAGAAAGTCTAAATTATTTTGTGATAATCTTTAAAAAAAAATATTTTTAGGGTTTGATATATGTGATATATCCATATTATCAATACAATTAAGTATATGTAAGTATGTGTGATATATCCATATTATAAATACAATTAAGCATGTGTTTAAGATTCTAATTACAAAATACAATTTCATAATACGCATGTATTATTTACCTGTTTGTTGGGTGGTGGATCTTGTTGTCATAAAAGTTTTCTTCTTTACTTGATAAATCTTTGTATGGGACTTTCAAAAATGTTTTTGCTGCCACCACAACAACTTATCACCGGGATGAGGAAGCGATGAGTGTTGAGGATGAGGGAGGGCAAAGTGTTGGAGGGAGAAGATGTGCGAAGTTGGTGTAGTCGGTACAAGATAAAGAGCTTGCAAACTGAAGAATAAAAAGCAGACCATCAAGAGAGAGCCTTAAATAGAGGGGGGAATATGGGCGCCAGTGCCCTAAACCCCCCCAAAAATAAAGCTTGCAAACTAAAGAATAAAAAGAAGACCATAAAGAGAGAGCCTTAAAGAGAGGGGGGGATATGGGCACCAGCGACCCCCCCAAAAATAAATATCGATTTTGAATTTGACGTTTGGTGATGAGGTGCTTGTGTTTACTTGCCGAAGGGATGATGTTGACGACAGCGCTGCTTGTTTGGGTGTTCGCGAGTGCCTCCAATAGGTTGACAAAAACCACCAGTTGCACGAAGCTATCCCTTATCACTTCCACACCTTGGATCACCAACACCTCCTCTGTATCACGAGGTTTTTTGCCGGAGGGCCGCTTCACAAGTACTATGAGCTTCTCTCCCAGGTCAATGCTCCCAGGTCAATGCTCCCAGGTCAATGGTGAAGCTTTTTTACGAGATGAGCGTTGACCGTCAAGACATGAGCTCGAGACATGAGCGTTGACGGTGACATGAGAAGAGGGGATATGGGTGCCAACGCCCTAAAGCCCCCCAAGAACTTTGATTTTTGCCAAAAATAAAGTAGGGGGGATATGGGCGCCGGTGCCCTAAACCCCCCTCACCTTTACACATACAACATGGGCCCACTTTGCCTCGCTTTTTATTGCTGTTTCTCGTCCTCTTGTGGGCCTCATCATGTTTTCCACTTCAGTCCCCAAACCCATTCCATTCGACCTCTACTTTGAGCTATGTATACATGAGAGAGAGAAGTGCTGACATGCCCTTGGTAACACGTATCCTTGTCATTTCCCTTTGTATATGTTAATGGTAACACAGATCCTCGTCATTGCCCTTTGTATAGTAGGTGTAGGAGTGATGTTGAGGAAATGCATGTGGATGCCATGTATTTATTTTTTTGTGATAAACTCCCTCATACTCGTAGGAGCATCTTAGTACCACCTCTTAATGCAACTTTGAACTTAATCTTATTTTGAGAAGGGGGGATATGGGTGACAATGCCCTAAACCCCCCCAAGAATTTTTCTTTTCTGTCAAAAAAAGGGACGGGGGATATGGGCCCTGGCGCCCTAACCCCCCCACCTTTTTACATTCTATTCATGATTTTGAGATTCTTCTTCTTGGATTTGGGTGATAAACACACTCCGAGTGACTGAAACCGAGCAAGAAACACTTTTGAGCGAGTGCGGGAAGTCCAGTAATCGGATTTTCCAATGATAATATTAAAACATGCATTTTCTGTGTTAAATTCAAGAAGCCATTAGACCACA